>NW_027618397.1:0-74136 GCF_964187855.1 Myxine glutinosa | reverse complement strand
CCTGCACCAACACAAGTGCGAAAAGTGGTTTTTCAACACTACACAAGTGCGAAAAGTGATTTTTCCACACTAATACAAGTGCAAAAGTGGTTTCCTGCACCAACACAAGTGCGAAAAGTGGTTTTTCAACACTAACACAAGTGCGAAAAGTGGTTTTTCAACACTATCACAAGTGCAAAAAGTGTTTTTTCCACACTAATACAAGTGCAAAAGTGGTTTCCTGCACCAACACAAGTGTGAAAAGTGGTTTTTCAACACTGACACAAGTGCGAAAAGTGGTTTTTCAACACTAACACAAGTGCGAAAAGTGGTTTTTCCACACTAATACAAGTGCGAAAAGTGGTTTTTCAACACTAACACAAGTGCGAAAAGTGGTTTTTCAACACTAACACAAGTGCGAAAAGTGGTTTTTCAACACTATCACAAGTGCAAAAAGTATTTTTTCCACACTAATACAAGTGCAAAAGTGGTTTCCTGCACCAACACAAGTGCGAAAAGTGGTTTTTCAACACTAACACAAGTGCGAAAAGTGGTTTTTCAACACTATCACAAGTGCGAAAAGTGTTTTTTCCACATTAATACAAGTGCAAAAGTGGTTTCCTGCACCAACACAAGTACGAAAAGTGGTTTTTCAACACTAACACAAGTGCGGAAAGTGGTTTTTCAACACTATCACAAGTGCAAAAAGTGTTTTTTCCACACTAATACAAGTGCAAAAGTGGTTTCCTGCACCAACACAAGTGCGAAAAGTGGTTTTTCAACACTAACACAAGTGCGAAAAGTGGTTTTTCAACACTATCACAAGTGCAAAAAGTGTTTTTTCCACACTAATACAAGTGCAAAAGTGGTTTCCTGCACCAACACAAGTGCGAAAAGTGGTTTTTCAACACTAACACAAGTGCGAAAAGTGGTTTTTCAACACTATCACAAGTGCAAAAAGTGTTTTTTCCACACTAATACAAGTGCAAAAGTGGTTTCCTGCACCAACACAAGTGCGAAAAGTGGTTTTTCAACACTAACACAAGTGCGAAAAGTGGTTTTTCAACACTAACACAAGTGCGAAAAGTGATTTTTCCACACTAATACAAGTGCAAAAGTGGTTTCCTGCACCAACACAAGTGCGAAAAGTGGTTTTTCAACACTAACACAAGTGCAAAAAGTGTTTTTTCCACACTAATACAAGTGCAAAAGTGGTTTCCTGCCCCAACACAAGTGCGAAAAGTGGTTTTTCAACACTATCACAAGTGCAAAAAGTGTTTTTTCCACACTAATACAAGTGCAAAAGTGGTTTCCTGCACCAACACAAGTGCGAAAAGTGGTTTTTCAACACTGACACAAGTGCGAAAAGTGGTTTTTCAACACTAACACAAGTGCGAAAAGTGGTTTTTCCACACTAATACAAGTGCGAAAAGTGGTTATTCAACACTAACACAAGTGCGAAAAGTGGTTTTTCAACACTAACACAAGTGCGAAAAGTGGTTTTTCAACACTATCACAAGTGCGAAAAGTGTTTTTTCCACACTAATACAAGTGCAAAAGTGGTTTCCTGCACCAACACAAGTGCGAAAAGTGGTTTTTCAACACTAACACAAGTGCGAAAAGTGGTTTTTCAACACTATCACAAGTGCAAAAAGTGTTTTTTCCACACTAATACAAGTGCAAAAGTGGTTTCCTGCACCAACACAAGTGCGAAAAGTGGTTTTTCAACACTAACACAAGTGCGAAAAGTGGTTTTTCAACACTATCACAAGTGCAAAAAGTGTTTTTTCCACACTAATCCAAGTGCAAAAATGGTTTCCTGCACCAACACAAGTGCGAAAAGTGGTTTTTCAACACTAACACAAGTGCGAAAAGTGGTTTTTCAACACTATCACAAGTGCAAAAAGTGTTTTTTCCACACTAATACAAGTGCAAAAGTGGTTTCCTGCACCAACACAAGTGCGAAAAGTGGTTTTTCAACACTAACACAAGTGCGAAAAGTGGTTTTTCAACACTAACACAAGTGCGAAAAGTGATTTTTCCACACTAATACAAGTGCAAAAGTGGTTTCCTGCACCAACACAAGTGCGAAAAGTGGTTTTTCAACACTAACACAAGTGCGAAAAGTTTTTTTTCAACACTATCACAAGCGCAAAGAGTGTTTTTTCCACACTAATACAAGTGCAAAAGTGGTTTCCTGCACCAACACAAGTGCGAAAAGTGGTTTTTCATCACTAACACAAGTGCGAAAAGTGGTTTTTCAACACTAACACAAGTGCAAAAAGTGGTTTTTCCACACTAATACAAGTGCAAAAGTGGTTTCCTGCACCAACACAAGTGCGAAAAGTGGTTTTTCAACACTAACACAAGTGCGAAAAGTGTTTTTCCACACTAATACAAGTGCAAAAGTGGTTTCCTGCACCAACACAAGTGCGAAAAGTGGTTTTTCAACACTAACACAAGTGCGAAAAGTGGTTTTCAACACTATCACAAGTGCAAAAAGTGTTTTTCCCACACTAATACAAGTGCAAAAGTGGTTTCCTGCACCAACACAAGTGCGAAAAGTGGTTTTTCAACACTAACACAAGTGCGAAAAGTGGTTTTTCAACACTAACACAAGTGCGAAAAGTGGTTTTTCAACACTATCACAAGTGCAAAAAGTGTTTTTTCCACACTAATACAAGTGCAAAAGTGGTTTCCTGCACCAACACAAGTGCGAAAAGTGGTTTTTCAACACTAACACAAGTGCGAAAAGTGGTTTTTCAACACTAACACAAGTGCGAAAAGTGCTTTTTCAACACTAGCACAAGTGCGAAAAGTGTTTTTTCCACACTAATACAAGTGCAAAAGTGGTTTCCTGCACCAACACAAATGCAAAAAGTGGTTTTTCAACACTAACACAAGTGCGAAAAGTGGTTTTTCAACACTAACACAAGTGCTTAAAAGTGGTTTTTCAACACTATCACAAGTGCAAAAAGTGTTTTTTCCACACTAATACAAGTGCAAAAGTGGTTTCCTGCACCAACACAAGTGCGAAAAGCGGTTTTTCAACACTAACACAAGTGCGAAAAGTGGTTTTTCAATACTAACACAAGTGCGAAAAGTGGTTTTTCAACACTAACACAAGTGCGAAAAGTGGTTTTTCCACACTAATACAAGTGCAAAAGTGGTTTCCTGCACCAACACAAGTGCGAAAAGTGGTTTTTCAACACTAACACAAGTGCGGAAAGTGTTTTTCCACACTAATACAAGTGCAAAAGTGGTTTCCTGCACCAACACAAGTGCGAAAAGTGGTTTTTCAACACTAACACAAGTGCGAAAAGTGGTTTTCAACACTATCACAAGTGCAAAAAGTGTTTTTCCCACACTAATACAAGTGCAAAAGTGGTTTCCTGCACCAACACAAGTGCGAAAAGTGGTTTTTCAACACTAACACAAGTGCGAAAAGTGGTTTTTCAACACTAACACAAGTGCGAAAAGTGGTTTTTCAACACTATCACAAGTGCAAAAAGTGTTTTTTCCACACTAATACTAGTGCAAAAGTGGTTTCCTGCACCAACACAAGTGCGAAAAGTGGTTTTTCAACACTAACACAAGTGCGAAAAGTGGTTTTTCAACACTAACACAAGTGTGAAAAGTGGTTTTTCCACACTAATACAAGTGCAAAAGTGGTGTCCTGCACCAACACAAGTGCGAAAAGTGGTTTTTCAACACTAACACAAGTGCGAAAAGTGGTTTTCAACACTAACACAAGTGCGAAAAGTGGTTTTTCAACACTAACACAAGTGCGAAAAGTGGTTTTTCCACACTAATACAAGTGCAAAAGTGGTTTCCTGCACCAACACAAGTGCGAAAAGTGGTTTTTCAACACTAACACAAATGCGAAAAGTGGTTTTTCAACACTATCACAAGTGCAAAAAGTGTTTTTTCCACACTAATACAAGTGCAAAAGTGGTTTCCTGCACCAACACAAGTGCGAAAAGTGGTTTTTCAACACTACACAAGTGCGAAAAGTGATTTTTCCACACTAATACAAGTGCAAAAGTGGTTTCCTGCACCAACACAAGTGCGAAAAGTGGTTTTTCAACACTAACACAAGTGCGAAAAGTGGTTTTTCAACACTATCACAAGTGCAAAAAGTGTTTTTTCCACACTAATACAAGTGCAAAAGTGGTTTCCTGCACCAACACAAGTGTGAAAAGTGGTTTTTCAACACTGACACAAGTGCGAAAAGTGGTTTTTCAACACTAACACAAGTGCGAAAAGTGGTTTTTCCACACTAATACAAGTGCGAAAAGTGGTTTTTCAACACTAACACAAGTGCGAAAAGTGGTTTTTCAACACTAACACAAGTGCGAAAAGTGGTTTTTCAACACTATCACAAGTGCAAAAAGTATTTTTTCCACACTAATACAAGTGCAAAAGTGGTTTCCTGCACCAACACAAGTGCGAAAAGTGGTTTTTCAACACTAACACAAGTGCGAAAAGTGGTTTTTCAACACTATCACAAGTGCGAAAAGTGTTTTTTCCACATTAATACAAGTGCAAAAGTGGTTTCCTGCACCAACACAAGTACGAAAAGTGGTTTTTCAACACTAACACAAGTGCGGAAAGTGGTTTTTCAACACTATCACAAGTGCAAAAAGTGTTTTTTCCACACTAATACAAGTGCAAAAGTGGTTTCCTGCACCAACACAAGTGCGAAAAGTGGTTTTTCAACACTAACACAAGTGCGAAAAGTGGTTTTTCAACACTATCACAAGTGCAAAAAGTGTTTTTTCCACACTAATACAAGTGCAAAAGTGGTTTCCTGCACCAACACAAGTGCGAAAAGTGGTTTTTCAACACTAACACAAGTGCGAAAAGTGGTTTTTCAACACTATCACAAGTGCAAAAAGTGTTTTTTCCACACTAATACAAGTGCAAAAGTGGTTTCCTGCACCAACACAAGTGCGAAAAGTGGTTTTTCAACACTAACACAAGTGCGAAAAGTGGTTTTTCAACACTAACACAAGTGCGAAAAGTGATTTTTCCACACTAATACAAGTGCAAAAGTGGTTTCCTGCACCAACACAAGTGCGAAAAGTGGTTTTTCAACACTAACACAAGTGCAAAAAGTGTTTTTTCCACACTAATACAAGTGCAAAAGTGGTTTCCTGCCCAACACAAGTGCGAAAAGTGGTTTTTCAACACTATCACAAGTGCAAAAAGTGTTTTTTCCACACTAATACAAGTGCAAAAGTGGTTTCCTGCACCAACACAAGTGCGAAAAGTGGTTTTTCAACACTGACACAAGTGCGAAAAGTAGTTTTTCAACACTAACACAAGTGCGAAAAGTGGTTTTTCCACACTAATACAAGTGCGAAAAGTGGTTATTCAACACTAACACAAGTGCGAAAAGTGGTTTTTCAACACTAACACAAGTGCGAAAAGTGGTTTTTCAACACTATCACAAGTGCGAAAAGTGTTTTTTCCACACTAATACAAGTGCAAAAGTGGTTTCCTGCACCAACACAAGTGCGAAAAGTGGTTTTTCAACACTAACACAAGTGCGAAAAGTGGTTTTTCAACACTATCACAAGTGCAAAAAGTGTTTTTTCCACACTAATACAAGTGCAAAAGTGGTTTCCTGCACCAACACAAGTGCGAAAAGTGGTTTTTCAACACTAACACAAGTGCGAAAAGTGGTTTTTCAACACTATCACAAGTGCAAAAAGTGTTTTTTCCACACTAATCCAAGTGCAAAAATGGTTTCCTGCACCAACACAAGTGCGAAAAGTGGTTTTTCAACACTAACACAAGTGCGAAAAGTGGTTTTTCAACACTATCACAAGTGCAAAAAGTGTTTTTTCCACACTAATACAAGTGCAAAAGTGGTTTCCTGCACCAACACAAGTGCGAAAAGTGGTTTTTCAACACTAACACAAGTGCGAAAAGTGGTTTTTCAACACTAACACAAGTGCGAAAAGTGATTTTTCCACACTAATACAAGTGCAAAAGTGGTTTCCTGCACCAACACAAGTGCGAAAAGTGGTTTTTCAACACTAACACAAGTGCGAAAAGTTTTTTTTCAACACTATCACAAGCGCAAAGAGTGTTTTTTCCACACTAATACAAGTGCAAAAGTGGTTTCCTGCACCAACACAAGTGCGAAAAGTGGTTTTTCATCACTAACACAAGTGCGAAAAGTGGTTTTTCAACACTAACACAAGTGCAAAAAGTGGTTTTTCCACACTAATACAAGTGCAAAAGTGGTTTCCTGCACCAACACAAGTGCGAAAAGTGGTTTTTCAACACTAACACAAGTGCGAAAAGTGTTTTTCCACACTAATACAAGTGCAAAAAGTGTTTTTCCCACACTAATACAAGTGCAAAAGTGGTTTCCTGCACCAACACAAGTGCGAAAAGTGGTTTTTCAACACTAACACAAGTGCGAAAAGTGGTTTCCTGCACCAACACAAGTGCGAAAAGTGGTTTTTCAACACTAACACAAGTGCGAAAAGTGGTTTTCAACACTATCACAAGTGCAAAAAGTGTTTTTCCCACACTAATACAAGTGCAAAAGTGGTTTCCTGCACCAACACAAGTGCGAAAAGTGGTTTTTCAACACTAACACAAGTGCGAAAATTGGTTTTTCAACACTAACACAAGTGCGAAAAGTGGTTTTTCAACACTATCACAAGTGCAAAAAGTGTTTTTTCCACACTAATACAAGTGCAAAAGTGGTTTCCTGCACCAACACAAGTGCGAAAAGTGGTTTTTCAACACTAACACAAGTGCGAAAAGTGGTTTTTCAACACTAACACAAGTGCGAAAAGTGCTTTTTCAACACTAGCACAAGTGCGAAAAGTGTTTTTTCCACACTAATACAAGTGCAAAAGTGGTTTCCTGCACCAACACAAATGCAAAAAGTGGTTTTTCAACACTAACACAAGTGCGAAAAGTGGTTTTTCAACACTAACACAAGTGCTTAAAAGTGGTTTTTCA
Organism: Myxine glutinosa; assembly: GCF_964187855.1. Taxonomy (NCBI): domain Eukaryota; kingdom Metazoa; phylum Chordata; class Myxini; order Myxiniformes; family Myxinidae; genus Myxine; species Myxine glutinosa. Next base: position 67,170 of record NW_027618397.1, on the reverse strand, counting down.
ACACTATCACAAGTGCAAAAAGTGTTTTTTCCACACTAATACAAGTGCAAAAGTGGTTTCCTGCACCAACACAAGTGCGAAAAGCGGTTTTTCAACACTAACACAAGTGCGAAAAGTGGTTTTTCAACACTATCACAAGTGCGAAAAGTGTTTTTTCCACACTAATACAAGTGCAAAAGTGGTTTCCTGCACCAACACAAGTGCGAAAAGTGGTTTTTCAACACTAACACAAGTGCGAAAAGTGGTTTTTCAACACTATCACAAGTGCAAAAAGTGTTTTTTCCACACTAATACAAGTGCAAAAGTGGTTTCCTGCACCAACACAAGTGCGAAAAGTGGTTTTTCAACACTAACACAAGTGCGAAAAGTGGTTTTTCCACACTAATACAAGTGCGAAAAATGGTTATTCAACACTAACACAAGTGCGAAAAGTGGTTTTTCAACACTAACACAAGTGCGAAAAGTGGTTTTTCAACACCATCACAAGTGCGAAAAGTGTTTTTTCCACACTAATACAAGTGCAAAAGTGGTTTCCTGCACCAACACAAGTGCGAAAAGTGGTTTTTCAACACTAACACAAGTGCGAAAAGTGGTTTTTCAACACTATCACAAGTGCAAAAAGTGTTTTTTCCACACTAATACAAGTGCAAAAGTGGTTTCCTGCACCAACACAAGTGCGAAAAGTGGTTTTTCAACACTAACACAAGTGCGAAAAGTGGTTTTTCAACACTATCACAAGTGCAAAAAGTGTTTTTTCCACACTAATACAAGTGCAAAAGTGGTTTCCTGCACCAACACAAGTGCGAAAAGTGGTTTTTCAACACTAACACAAGTGCGAAAAGAGGTTTTTCAACACTAACACAAGTGCGAAAAGTGATTTTTCCACACTAATACAAGTGCAAAAGTGGTTTCCTGCACCAACACAAGTGCGAAAAGTGGTTTTTCAAGACTAACACAAGTGCGAAAAGTTTTTTTTCAACACTATCACAAGTGCAAAGAGTGTTTTTTCCACACTAATACAAGTGCAAAAGTGGTTTCCTGCACCAACACAAGTGCGAAAAGTGGTTTTTCATCACTAACACAAGTGCGAAAAGTGGTTTTTCAACACTAACACAAGTGCAAAAAGTGGTTTTTCCACACTAATACAAGTGCAAAAGTGGTTTCCTGCACCAACACAAGTGCGAAAAGTGGTTTTTCAACACTAACACAAGTGCGAAAAGTGTTTTTCCACACTAATACAAGTGCAAAAGTGGTTTCCTGCACCAACACAAGTGCGAAAAGTGGTTTTTCAACACTAACACAAGTGCGAAAAGTGGTTTTCAACACTATCACAGGTGCAAAAAGTGTTTTTCCCACACTAATACAAGTGCAAAAGTGGTTTCCTGCACCAACACAAGTGCGAAAAGTGGTTTTTCAACACTAACACAAGTGCGAAAAGTGGTTTTTCAACACTAACACAAGTGCGAAAAGTGGTTTTTCAACACTATCACAAGTGCAAAAAGTGTTTTTTCCACACTAATACAAGTGCAAAAGTGGTTTCCTGCACCAACACAAGTGCGAAAAGTGGTTTTTCAACACTAACACAAGTGCGAAAAGTGGTTTTTCAACACTAACACAAGTGCGAAAAGTGCTTTTTCAACACTAGCACAAGTGCGAAAAGTGTTTTTTCCACACTAATACAAGTGCAAAAGTGGTTTCCTGCACCAACACAAATGCGAAAAGTGGTTTTTCAACACTAACACAAGTGCGAAAAGTGGTTTTTCAACACTAACACAAGTGCTTAAAAGTGGTTTTTCAACACTATCACAAGTGCAAAAAGTGTTTTTTCCACACTAATACAAGTGCAAAAGTGGTTTCCTGCACCAACACAAGTGCGAAAAGCGGTTTTTCAACACTAACACAAGTGCGAAAAGTGGTTTTTCAACACTATCACAAGTGCGAAAAGTGTTTTTTCACACTAATACAAGTGCAAAAGTGGTTTCCTGCACCAACACAAGTGCGAAAAGTGGTTTTTCAACACTAACACAAGTGCGAAAAGTGGTTTTTCAACACTATCACAAGTGCAAAAAGTGTTTTTTCCACACTAATACAAGTGCAAAAGTGGTTTCCTGCACCAACACAAGTGCGAAAAGTGGTTTTTCAACACTAACACAAGTGCGAAAAGTGGTTTTTCAACACTATCACAAGTGCAAAAAGTGTTTTTTCCACACTAATACAAGTGCAAAAGTGGTTTCCTGCACCAACACAAGTGCGAAAGTGGTTTTTCAACACTAACACAAGTTCGAAAAGTGGTTTTTCAACACTAACACAAGTGCGAAAAGTGATTTTTCCACACTAATACAAGTGCAAAAGTGGTTTCCTGCACCAACACAAGTGCGAAAAGTGGTTTTTCAACACTAACACAAGTGCGAAAAGTTTTTTTTCAACACTATCACAAGTGCAAAGTGTTTTTTCCACACTAATACAAGTGCAAAAGTGGTTTCCTGCACCAACACAAGTGCGAAAAGTGGTTTTTCAACACTAACACAAGTGCGAAAAGTGGTTTTTCAACACTAACACAAGTGCGAAAAGTGGTTTTTCCACACTAATACAAGTGCAAAAGTGGTTTCCTGCACCAACACAAGTGCGAAAAGTGGTTTTTCAACACTAACACAAGTGCGAAAAGTGTTTTTCCACACTAATACAAGTGCAACAGTGGTTTCCTGCACCAACACAAGTGCGAAAAGTGGTTTTTCAACACTAACACAAGTGCGAAAAGTGGTTTTCAACACTATCACAAGTGCAAAAAGTGTTTTTCCCACACTAATACAAGTGCAAAAGTGGTTTCCTGCACCAACACAAGTGCGAAAAGTGGTTTTTCAACACTAACACAAGTGCGAAAAGTGGTTTTTCAACACTAACACAAGTGCGAAAAGTGGTTTTTCAACACTATCACAAGTGCAAAAAGTGTTTTTTCCACACTAATACTAGTGCAAAAGTGGTTTCCTGCACCAACACAAGTGCGAAGAGTGGTTTTTCAACACTAACACAAGTGCGAAAAGTGGTTTTTCAACACTATCACAAGTGCAAAAAGTATTTTTTCCACACTAATACAAGTGCAAAAGTGGTTTCCTGCACCAACACAAGTGCGAAAAGTGGTTTTTCAACACTAACACAAGTGCGAAAAGTGGTTTTTCAACACTATCACAAGTGCGAAAAGTGTTTTTTCCACATTAATACAAGTGCAAAAGTGGTTTCCTGCACCAACACAAGTACGAAAAGTGGTTTTTCAACACTAACACAAGTGCGGAAAGTGGTTTTTCAACACTATCACAAGTGCAAAAAGTGTTTTTTCCACACTAATACAAGTGCAAAAGTGGTTTCCTGCACCAACACAAGTGCGAAAAGTGGTTTTTCAACACTAACACAAGTGCGAAAAGTGGTTTTTCAACACTATCACAAGTGCAAAAAGTGTTTTTTCCACACTAATACAAGTGCAAAAGTGGTTTCCTGCACCAACACAAGTGCGAAAAGTGGTTTTTCAACACTAACACAAGTGCGAAAAGTGGTTTTTCAACACTATCACAAGTGCAAAAAGTGTTTTTTCCACACTAATACAAGTGCAAAAGTGGTTTCCTGCACCAACACAAGTGCGAAAAGTGGTTTTTCAACACTAACACAAGTGCGAAAAGTGGTTTTTCAACACTAACACAAGTGCGAAAAGTGATTTTTCCACACTAATACAAGTGCAAAAGTGGTTTCCTGCACCAACACAAGTGCGAAAAGTGGTTTTTCAACACTAACACAAGTGCAAAAAGTGTTTTTTCCACACTAATACAAGTGCAAAAGTGGTTTCCTGCCCCAACACAAGTGCGAAAAGTGGTTTTTCAACACTATCACAAGTGCAAAAAGTGTTTTTTCCACACTAATACAAGTGCAAAAGTGGTTTCCTGCACCAACACAAGTGCGAAAAGTGGTTTTTCAACACTGACACAAGTGCGAAAAGTAGTTTTTCAACACTAACACAAGTGCGAAAAGTGGTTTTTCCACACTAATACAAGTGCGAAAAGTGGTTATTCAACACTAACACAAGTGCGAAAAGTGGTTTTTCAACACTAACACAAGTGCGAAAAGTGGTTTTTCAACACTATCACAAGTGCGAAAAGTGTTTTTTCCACACTAATACTAGTGCAAAAGTGGTTTCCTGCACCAACACAAGTGCGAAGAGTGGTTTTTCAACACTAACACAAGTGCGAAAAGTGGTTTTTCAACACTAACACAAGTGTGAAAAGTGGTTTTTCCACACTAATACAAGTGCAAAAGTGGTGTCCTGCACCAACACAAGTGCGAAAAGTGGTTTTTCAACACTAACACAAGTGCGAAAAGTGGTTTTCAACACTAACACAAGTGCGAAAAGTGGTTTTTCAACACTAACACAAGTGCGAAAAGTGGTTTTTCCACACTAATACAAGTGCAAAAGTGGTTTCCTGCACCAACACAAGTGCGAAAAGTGGTTTTTCAACACTAACACAAATGCGAAAAGTGGTTTTTCAACACTATCACAAGTGCAAAAAGTGTTTTTTCCACACTAATACAAGTGCAAAAGTGGTTTCCTGCACCAACACAAGTGCGAAAAGTGGTTTTTCAACACTACACAAGTGCGAAAAGTGGTTTTCCACACTAATACAAGTGCAAAAGTGGTTTCCTGCACCAACACAAGTGCGAAAATTGGTTTTTCAACACTAACACAAGTGCGAAAAGTGGTTTTTCAACACTATCACAAGTGCAAAAAGTGTTTTTTCCACACTAATACAAGTGCAAAAGTGGTTTCCTGCACCAACACAAGTGTGAAAAGTGGTTTTTCAACACTGACACAAGTGCGAAAAGTGGTTTTTCAACACTAACACAAGTGCGAAAAGTGGTTTTTCCACACTAATACAAGTGCGAAAAGTGGTTTTTCAACACTAACACAAGTGCGAAAAGTGGTTTTTCAACACTAACACAAGTGCGAAAAGTGGTTTTTCAACACTAACACAAGTGCGAAAAGTGGTTTTTCAACACTATCACAAGTGCAAAAAGTGTTTTTTCCACACTAATACAAGTGCAAAAGTGGTTTCCTGCACCAACACAAGTGCGAAAAGTGGTTTTTCAACACTAACACAAGTGCGAAAAGTGGTTTTTCAACACTATCACAAGTGCGAAAAGTGTTTTTTCCACATTAATACAAGTGCAAAAGTGGTTTCCTGCACCAACACAAGTACGAAAAGTGGTTTTTCAACACTAACACAAGTGCGGAAAGTGGTTTTTCAACACTATCACAAGTGCAAAAAGTGTTTTTTCCACACTAATACAAGTGCAAAAGTGGTTTCCTGCACCAACACAAGTGCGAAAAGTGGTTTTTCAACACTAACACAAGTGCGAAAAGTGGTTTTTCAACACTATCACAAGTGCAAAAAGTGTTTTTTCCACACTAATACAAGTGCAAAAGTGGTTTCCTGCACCAACACAAGTGCGAAAAGTGGTTTTTCAACACTAACACAAGTGCGAAAAGTGGTTTTTCAACACTAACACAAGTGCGAAAAGTGATTTTTCCACACTAATACAAGTGCAAAAGTGGTTTCCTGCACCAACACAAGTGCGAAAAGTGGTTTTTCAACACTAACACAAGTGCGAAAAGTGGTTTTCAACACTAACACAAGTGCGAAAAGTGGTTTTTCAACACTAACACAAGTGCGAAAAGTGGGTTTGCCACACTAATACAAGTGCAAAAGTGGTTTCCTGCACCAACACAAGTGCGAAAAGTGGTTTTTCAACACTAACACAAGTGCGAAAAGTGGTTTTTCAACACTATCACAAGTGCAAAAAGTGTTTTTTCCACACTAATACAAGTGCAAAAGTGGTTTCCTGCACCAACACAAGTGCGAAAAGTGGTTTTTCAACACTACACAAGTGCGAAAAGTGGTTTTTCCACACTACTACAAGTGCAAAAGTGGTTTCCTGCACCAACACAAGTGCGAAAAGTGGTTTTTCAACACTAACACAAGTGCGAAAAGTGGTTTTTCAACACTATCACAAGTGCAAAAAGTGTTTTTTCCACACTAATACAAGTGCAAAAGTGGTTTACTGCACCAACACAAGTGCGAAAAGTGGTTTTTCAACACTGACACAAGTGCGAAAAGTGGTTTTTCAACACTAACACAAGTGCGAAAAGTGGTTTTTCCACACTAATACAAGTGCGAAAAGTGGTTTTTCAACACTAACACAAGTGCGAAAAGTGGTTTTTCAACACTAACACAAGTGCGAAAAGTGGTTTTTCAACACTATCACAAGTGCAAAAAGTGTTTTTTCCACACTAATACAAGTGCAAAAGTGGTTTCCTGCACCAACACAAGTGCGAAAAGTGGTTTTTCAACACTAACACAAGTGCGAAAAGAGGTTTTTCAACACTAACACAAGTGCGAAAAGTGATTTTTCCACACTAATACAAGTGCAAAAGTGGTTTCCTGCACCAACACAAGTGCGAAAAGTGGTTTTTCAACACTAACACAAGTGCGAAAAGTTTTTTTTCAACACTATCACAAGTGCAAAGAGTGTTTTTTCCACACTAATACAAGTGCAAAAGTGGTTTCCTGCACCAACACAAGTGCGAAAAGTGGTTTTTCATCACTAACACAAGTGCGAAAAGTGGTTTTTCAACACTAACACAAGTGCAAAAAGTGGTTTTTCCACACTAATACAAGTGCAAAAGTGGTTTCCTGCACCAACACAAGTGCGAAAAGTGGTTTTTCAACACTAACACAAGTGCGAAAAGTGTTTTTCCACACTAATACAAGTGCAAAAGTGGTTTCCTGCACCAACACAAGTGCGAAAAGTGGTTTTTCAACACTAACACAAGTGCGAAAAGTGGTTTTCAACACTATCACAGGTGCAAAAAGTGTTTTTCCCACACTAATACAAGTGCAAAAGTGGTTTCCTGCACCAACACAAGTGCGAAAAGTGGTTTTTCAACACTAACACAAGTGCGAAAAGTGGTTTTTCAACACTAACACAAGTGCGAAAAGTGGTTTTTCAACACTATCACAAGTGCAAAAAGTGTTTTTTCCACACTAATACAAGTGCAAAAGTGGTTTCCTGCACCAACACAAGTGCGAAAAGTGGTTTTTCAACACTAACACAAGTGCGAAAAGTGGTTTTTCAACACTAACACAAGTGCGAAAAGTGCTTTTTCAACACTAGCACAAGTGCGAAAAGTGTTTTTTCCACACTAATACAAGTGCAAAAGTGGTTTCCTGCACCAACACAAATGCGAAAAGTGGTTTTTCAACACTAACACAAGTGCGAAAAGTGGTTTTTCAACACTAACACAAGTGCTTAAAAGTGGTTTTTCAACACTATCACAAGTGCAAAAAGTGTTTTTTCCACACTAATACAAGTGCAAAAGTGGTTTCCTGCACCAACACAAGTGCGAAAAGCGGTTTTTCAACACTAACACAAGTGCGAAAAGTGGTTTTTCAACACTATCACAAGTGCGAAAAGTGTTTTTTCACACTAATACAAGTGCAAAAGTGGTTTCCTGCACCAACACAAGTGCGAAAAGTGGTTTTTCAACACTAACACAAGTGCGAAAAGTGGTTTTTCAACACTATCACAAGTGCAAAAAGTGTTTTTTCCACACTAATACAAGTGCAAAAGTGGTTTCCTGCACCAACACAAGTGCGAAAAGTGGTTTTTCAACACTAACACAAGTGCGAAAAGTGGTTTTTCAACACTATCACAAGTGCAAAAAGTGTTTTTTCCACACTAATACAAGTGCAAAAGTGGTTTCCTGCACCAACACAAGTGCGAAAAGTGGTTTTTCAACACTAACACAAGTGCGAAAAGTGGTTTTTCAACACTAACACAAGTGCGAAAAGTGATTTTTCCACACTAATACAAGTGCAAAAGTGGTTTCCTGCACCAACACAAGTGCGAAAAGTGGTTTTTCAACACTAACACAAGTGCGAAAAGTTTTTTTTCAACACTATCACAAGTGCAAAGTGTTTTTTCCACACTAATACAAGTGCAAAAGTGGTTTCCTGCACCAACACAAGTGCGAAAAGTGGTTTTTCAACACTAACACAAGTGCGAAAAGTGGTTTTTCAACACTAACACAAGTGCGAAAAGTGGTTTTTCCACACTAATACAAGTGCAAAAGTGGTTTCCTGCACCAACACAAGTGCGAAAAGTGGTTTTTCAACACTAACACAAGTGCGAAAGTTGTTTTTCCACACTAATACAAGTGCAACAGTGGTTTCCTGCACCAACACAAGTGCGAAAAGTGGTTTTTCAACACTAACACAAGTGCGAAAAGTGGTTTTCAACACTATCACAAGTGCAAAAAGTGTTTTTCCCACACTAATACAAGTGCAAAAGTGGTTTCCTGCACCAACACAAGTGCGAAAAGTGGTTTTTCAACACTAACACAAGTGCGAAAAGTGGTTTTCAACACTAACACAAGTGCGAAAAGTGGTTTTTCAACACTATCACAAGTGCAAAAAGTGTTTTTTCCACACTAATACTAGTGCAAAAGTGGTTTCCTGCACCAACACAAGTGCGAAGAGTGGTTTTTCAACACTAACACAAGTGCGAAAAGTGGTTTTTCAACACTAACACAAGTGTGAAAAGTGGTTTTTCCACACTAATACAAGTGCAAAAGTGGTGTCCTGCACCAACACAAGTGCGAAAAGTGGTTTTTCAACACTAACACAAGTGCGAAAAGTGGTTTTCAACACTAACACAAGTGCGAAAAGTGGTTTTTCAACACTAACACAAGTGCGAAAAGTGGTTTTTCCACACTAATACAAGTGCAAAAGTGGTTTCCTGCACCAACACAAGTGCGAAAAGTGGTTTTTCAACACTAACACAAATGCGAAAAGTGGTTTTTCAACACTATCACAAGTGCAAAAAGTGTTTTTTTCCACACTAATACAAGTGCAAAAGTGGTTTCCTGCACCAACACAAGTGCGAAAAGTGGTTTTTCAACACTACACAAGTGCGAAAAGTGGTTTTTCCACACTAATACAAGTGCAAAAGTGGTTTCCTGCACCAACACAAGTGCGAAAATTGGTTTTTCAACACTAACACAAGTGCGAAAAGTGGTTTTTCAACACTATCACAAGTGCAAAAAGTGTTTTTTCCACACTAATACAAGTGCAAAAGTGGTTTCCTGCACCAACACAAGTGTGAAAAGTGGTTTTTCAACACTGACACAAGTGCGAAAAGTGGTTTTTCAACACTAACACAAGTGCGAAAAGTGGTTTTTCCACACTAATACAAGTGCGAAAAGTGGTTTTTCAACACTAACACAAGTGCGAAAAGTGGTTTTTCAACACTAACACAAGTGCGAAAAGTGGTTTTCAACACTAACACAAGTGCGAAAAGTGGTTTTTCAACACTATCACAAGTGCAAAAAGTGTTTTTTCCACACTAATACAAGTGCAAAAGTGGTTTCCTGCACCAACACAAGTGCGAAAAGTGGTTTTTCAACACTAACACAAGTGCGAAAAGTGGTTTTTCAACACTATCACAAGTGCGAAAAGTGTTTTTTCCACATTAATACAAGTGCAAAAGTGGTTTCCTGCACCAACACAAGTACGAAAAGTGGTTTTTCAACACTAACACAAGTGCGGAAAGTGGTTTTTCAACACTATCACAAGTGCAAAAAGTGTTTTTTCCACACTAATACAAGTGCAAAAGTGGTTTCCTGCACCAACACAAGTGCGAAAAGTGGTTTTTCAACACTAACACAAGTGCGAAAAGTGGTTTTTCAACACTATCACAAGTGCAAAAAGTGTTTTTTCCACACTAATACAAGTGCAAAAGTGGTTTCCTGCACCAACACAAGTGCGAAAAGTGTTTTTCAACACTAACACAAGTGCGAAAAGTGGTTTTTCAACACTAACACAAGTGCGAAAAGTGATTTTTCCACACTAATACAAGTGCAAAAGTGGTTTCCTGCACCAACACAAGTGCGAAAAGTGGTTTTTCAACACTAACACAAGTGCGAAAGTGGTTTTCAACACTAACACAAGTGCGAAAAAGTGGTTTTTCAACACTAACACAAGTGCGAAAAGTGGGTTTGCCACACTAATACAAGTGCAAAAGTGGTTTCCTGCACCAACACAAGTGCGAAAAGTGGTTTTTCAACACTAACACAAGTGCGAAAAGTGGTTTTTCAACACTATCACAAGTGCAAAAAGTGTTTTTTCCACACTAATACAAGTGCAAAAGTGGTTTCCTGCACCAACACAAGTGCGAAAAGTGGTTTTTCAACACTACACAAGTGCGAAAAGTGGTTTTTCCACACTACTACAAGTGCAAAAGTGGTTTCCTGCACCAACACAAGTGCGAAAGTGGTTTTTCAACACTAACACAAGTGCGAAAAGTGGTTTTTCAACACTATCACAAGTGCAAAAAGTGTTTTTTCCACACTAATACAAGTGCAAAAGTGGTTTACTGCACCAACACAAGTGCGAAAAGTGGTTTTTCAACACTGACACAAGTGCGAAAAGTGGTTTTTCAACACTAACACAAGTGCGAAAAGTGTTTTTCCACACTAATACAAGTGCGAAAAGTGGTTTTTCAACACTAACACAAGTGCGAAAGTGGTTTTTCAACACTAACACAAGTGCGAAAAGTGGTTTTTCAACACTATCACAAGTGCAAAAAGTGTTTTTTCCACACTAATACAAGTGCAAAAGTGGTTTCCTGCACCAACACAAGTGCGAAAAGTGGTTTTTCAACACTAACACAAGTGCGAAAAGTGGTTTTTCAACACTATCACAAGTGCGAAAAGTGTTTTTTCCACATTAATACAAGTGCAAAAGTGGTTTCCTGCACCAACACAAGTACGAAAAGTGGTTTTTCAACACTAACACAAGTGCGGAAAGTGGTTTTTCAACACTATCACAAGTGCAAAAAGTGTTTTTTCCACACTAATACAAGTGCAAAAGTGGGTTTCCTGCACCAACACAAGTGCGAAAAGTGGTTTTTCAACACTAACACAAGTGCGAAAAGTGGTTTTTCAACACTATCACAAGTGCAAAAAGTGTTTTTTCCACACTAATACAAGTGCAAAAGTGGTTTCCTGCACCAACACAAGTGCGAAAAGTGGTTTTTCAACACTAACACAAGTGCGAAAAGTGGTTTTTCAACACTAACACAAGTGCGAAAAGTGATTTTTCCACACTAATACAAGTGCAAAAGTGGTTTCCTGCACCAACACAAGTGCGAAAAGTGGTTTTTCAACACTAACACAAGTGCGAAAAGTGGTTCTCAACACTAACACAAGTGCGAAAAGTGGTTTTTCAACACTAACACAAGTGCGAAAAGTGGGTTTGCCACACTAATACAAGTGCAAAAGTGGTTTCCTGCACCAACACATGTGCGAAAAGTGGTTTTTCAACACTAACACAAGTGCGGAAAGTGGTTTTTCAACACTATCACAAGTGCAAAAAGTGTTTTTTTCCACACTAATACAAGTGCAAAAGTGGTTTCCTGCACCAACACAAGTGCGAAAAGTGGTTTTTCAACACTAACACAAGTGCGAAAAGTGGTTTTTCAACACTATCACAAGTGCAAAAAGTGTTTTTTCCACACTAATACAAGTGCAAAAGTGGTTTCCTGCACCAACACAAGTGCGAAAAGTGGTTTTTCAACACTAACACAAGTGCGAAAAGTGGTTTTTCAACACTAACACAAGTGCGAAAAGTGATTTTTCCACACTAATACAAGTGCAAAAGTGGTTTCCTGCACCAACACAAGTGCGAAAAGTGGTTTTTCAACACTAACACAAGTGCGAAAAGTGGTTTTCAACACTAACACAAGTGCGAAAAGTGGTTTTTCAACACTAACACAAGTGCGAAAAGTGGGTTTGCCACACTAATACAAGTGCAAAAGTGGTTTCCTGCACCAACACAAGTGCGAAAAGTGGTTTTTCAACACTAACACAAGTGCGAAAAGTGGTTTTTCAACACTATCACAAGTGCGAAAAGTGTTTTTTCCACATTAATACAAGTGCAAAAGTGGTTTCCTGCACCAACACAAGTACGAAAAGTGGTTTTTCAACACTAACACAAGTGCGGAAAGTGGTTTTTCAACACTATCACAAGTGCAAAAAGTGTTTTTTCCACACTAATACAAGTGCAAAAGTGGTTTCCTGCACCAACACAAGTGCGAAAAGTGGTTTTTCAACACTAACACAAGTGCAAAAAGTGTTTTTTCCACACTAATACAAGTGCAAAAGTGGTTTCCTGTACCAACACAAGTGCGAAAAGTGGTTTTCAACACTAACACAAGTGCGAAAAGTGGTTTTTCAACACTAACACAAGTGCGAAAAAGTGATTTTTCCACACTAATACAAGTGCAAAAGTGGTTTCCTGCACCAACACAAGTGCGAAAAGTGGTTTTTCAACACTAACACAAGTGCGAAAAGTGGTTCTCAACACTAACACAAGTGCGAAAAGTGGTTTTTCAACACTAACACAAGTGCGAAAAGTGGGTTTGCCACACTAATACAAGTGCAAAAGTGGTTTCCTGCACCAACACATGTGCGAAAAGTGGTTTTTCAACACTAACACAAGTGCGGAAAGTGGTTTTTCAACACTATCACAAGTGCAAAAAGTGTTTTTTCCACACTAATACAAGTGCAAAAGTGGTTTCCTGCACCAACACAAGTGCGAAAAGTGGTTTTTCAACACTAACACAAGTGCGAAAAGTGGTTTTTCAACCCTATCACAAGTGCAAAAAGTGTTTTTTCCACACTAATACAAGTGCAAAAGTGGTTTCCTGCACCAACACAAGTGCGAAAAGTGGTTTTTCAACACTAACACAAGTGCGAAAAGTGGTTTTTCAACACTAACACAAGTGCGAAAAGTGATTTTTCCACACTAATACAAGTGCAAAAGTGGTTTCCTGCACCAACACAGGTGCGAAAAGTGGTTTTTCAACACTAACACAAGTGCGAAAAGTGGTTTTCAACACTAACACAAGTGCGAAAAGTGGTTTTTCAACACTAACACAAGTGCGAAAAGTGGGTTTGCCACACTAATACAAGTGCAAAAGTGGTTTCCTGCACCAACACAAGTGCGAAAAGTGGTTTTTCAACACTAACACAAGTGCGAAAAGTGGTTTTTCAACACTATCACAAGTGCAAAAAGTGTTTTTTCCACACTAATACAAGTGCAAAAGTGGTTTCCTGCACCAACACAAGTGCGAAAAGTGGTTTTCAACACTACACAAGTGCGAAAAGTGGTTTTTCCACACTACTACAAGTGCAAAAGTGGTTTCCTGCACCAACACAAGTGCGAAAAGTGGTTTTTCAACACTAACACAAGTGCGAAAAGTGGTTTTTCAACACTATCACAAGTGCAAAAAGTGTTTTTTCCACACGTAATACAAGTGCAAAAGTGGTTTCCTGCACCAACACAAGTGCGAAAAGTGGTTTTTCAACACTGACACAAGTGCGAAAAGTGGTTTTTCAACACTAACACAAGTGCGAAAAGTGGTTTTTCCACACTAATACAAGTGCGAAAAGTGGTTTTTCAACACTAACACAAGTGCGAAAAGTGGTTTTTCAACACTAACACAAGTGCGAAAAGTGGTTTTTCAACACTATCACAAGTGCAAAAAGTGTTTTTTCCACACTAATACAAGTGCAAAAGTGGTTTCCTGCACCAACACAAGTGCGAAAAGTGGTTTTTCAACACTAACACAAGTGCGAAAAGTGGTTTTCAACACTAACACAAGTGCGAAAAGTGGTTTTTCAACACTATCACAAGTGCAAAAAGTGTTTTTTCCACACTAATACAAGTGCAAAAGTGGTTTCCTGCACCAACACAAGTGCGAATGTGGTTTTTTCAACACTAACACAAGTGCGAAAAGTGGTTTTTCAACACTATCACAAGTGCGAAAAGTGTTTTTTCCACATTAATACAAGTGCAAAAGTGGTTTCCTGCACCAACACAAGTACGAAAAGTGGTTTTTCAACACTAACACAAGTGCGGAAAGTGGTTTTTCAACACTATCACAAGTGCAAAAAGTGTTTTTTCCACACTAATACAAGTGCAAAAGTGGTTTCCTGCACCAACACAAGTGCGAAAAGTGGTTTTTCAACACTAACACAAGTGCGAAAAGTGGTTTTTCAACACTATCACAAGTGCAAAAAGTGTTTTTTCCACACTAATACAAGTGCAAAAGTGGTTTCCTGCACCAACACAAGTGCGAAAAGTGGTTTTTCAACACTAACACAACTGCGAAAAGTGGTTCTCAACACTAACACAAGTGCGAAAAGTGGTTTTTCAACACTAACACAAGTGCGAAAAGTGGGTTTGCCACACTAATACAAGTGCAAAAGTGGTTTCCTGCACCAACACATGTGCGAAAAGTGGTTTTTCAACACTAACACAAGTGCGGAAAGTGGTTTTTCAACACTATCACAAGTGCAAAAAGTGTTTTTCCACACTAATACAAGTGCAAAAGTGGTTTCCTGCACCAACACAAGTGCGAAAAATGGTTTTCAACACTAACACAAGTGCGAAAAGTGGTTTTTCAACACTATCACAAGTGCAAAAAGTGTTTTTTCCACACTAATACAAGTGCAAAAGTGGTTTCCTGCACCAACACAAGTGCGAAAAGTGGTTTTTCAACACTAACACAAGTGCGAAAAGTGGTTTTTCAACACTAACACAAGTGCGAAAAGTGATTTTTCCACACTAATACAAGTGCAAAAGTGGTTTCCTGCACCAACACAAGTGCGAAAAGTGGTTTTTCAACACTAACACAAGTGCGAAAAGTGGTTTTCAACACTAACACAAGTGCGAAAAGTGGTTTTTCAACACTAACACAAGTGCGAAAAGTGGGTTTGCCACACTAATACAAGTGCAAAAGTGGTTTCCTGCACCAACACAAGTGCGAAAAGTGGTTTTTCAACACTAACACAAGTGCGAAAAGTGGTTTTTCAACACTATCACAAGTGCGAAAAGTGTTTTTTCCACATTAATACAAGTGCAAAAGTGGTTTCCTGCACCAACACAAGTACGAAAAGTGGTTTTTCAACACTAACACAAGTGCGGAAAGTGGTTTTTCAACACTATCACAAGTGCAAAAAGTGTTTTTTTCCACACTAATACAAGTGCAAAAGTGGTTTCCTGCACCAACACAAGTGCGAAAAGTGGTTTTTCAACACTAACATAAGTGCGAAAAGTGGTTTTTCAACACTATCACAAGTGCAAAAAAGTGTTTTTTCCACACTAATACAAGTGCAAAAGTGGTTTCCTGCACCAACACAAGTGCGAAAAGTGGTTTTTCAACACTAACACAAGTGCGAAAAGTGGTTTTTCAACACTAACACAAGTGCGAAAAGTGATTTTTCCACACTAATACAAGTGCAAAAGTGGTTTCCTGCACCAACACAAGTGCGAAAAGTGGTTTTTCAACACTAACACAAGTGCGAAAAGTGGTTCTCAACACTAACACAAGTGCGAAAAGTGGTTTTTCAACACTAACACAAGTGCGAAAAGTGGGTTTGCCACACTAATACAAGTGCAAAAGTGGTTTCCTGCACCAACACATGTGCGAAAAGTGGTTTTTCAACACTAACACAAGTGCGGAAAGTGGTTTTTCAACACTATCACAAGTGCAAAAAGTGTTTTTTCCACACTAATACAAGTGCAAAAGTGGTTTCCTGCACCAACACAAGTGCGAAAAGTGGTTTTTCAACACTAACACAAGTGCGAAAAGTGGTTTTTCAACACTATCACAAGTGCAAAAAGTGTTTTTTCCACACTAATACAAGTGCAAAAGTGGTTTCCTGCACCAACACAAGTGCGAAAAGTGGTTTTTCAACACTAACACAAGTGCGAAAAGTGGTTTTTCAACACTAACACAAGTGCGAAAAGTGATTTTTCCACACTAATACAAGTGCAAAAGTGGTTTCCTGCACCAACACAAGTGCGAAAAGTGGTTTTTCAACACTAACACAAGTGCGAAAAGTGGTTTTCAACACTAACACAAGTGCGAAAAGTGGTTTTTCAACACTAACACAAGTGCGAAAAGTGGGTTTGCCACACTAATACAAGTGCAAAAGTGGTTTCCTGCACCAACACAAGTGCGAAAAGTGGTTTTTCAACACTAACACAAGTGCGAAAAGTGGTTTTTCAACACTATCACAAGTGCAAAAAGTGTTTTTTCCACACTAATACAAGTGCAAAAGTGGTTTCCTGCACCAACACAAGTGCGAAAAGTGGTTTTTCAACACTACACAAGTGCGAAAAGTGGTTTTTCCACACTACTACAAGTGCAAAAGTGGTTTCCTGCACCAACACAAGTGCGAAAAGTGGTTTTTCAACACTAACACAAGTGCGAAAAGTGGTTTTTCAACACTATCACAAGTGCAAAAAGTGTTTTTCCACACTAATACAAGTGCAAAAGTGGTTTCCTGCACCAACACAAGTGCGAAAAGTGGTTTTTCAACACTGACACAAGTGCGAAAAGTGGTTTTTCAACACTAACACAAGTGC
This sequence comes from Myxine glutinosa, assembly GCF_964187855.1. Taxonomy (NCBI): domain Eukaryota; kingdom Metazoa; phylum Chordata; class Myxini; order Myxiniformes; family Myxinidae; genus Myxine; species Myxine glutinosa. Next base: position 50,635 of record NW_027618397.1, on the reverse strand, counting down.
GAAAAGTGGTTTTTCCACACTAATACAAGTGCGAAAAGTGGTTTTTCAACACTAACACAAGTGCGAAAAGTGGTTTTTCAACACTAACACAAGTGCGAAAAGTGGTTTTTCAACACTATCACAAGTGCAAAAAGTGTTTTTTCCACACTAATACAAGTGCAAAAGTGGTTTCCTGCACCAACACAAGTGCGAAAAGTGGTTTTTCAACACTAACACAAGTGCGAAAAGTGGTTTTTCAACACTATCACAAGTGCGAAAAGTGTTTTTTCCACATTAATACAAGTGCAAAAGTGGTTTCCTGCACCAACACAAGTACGAAAAGTGGTTTTTCAACACTAACACAAGTGCGGAAAGTGGTTTTTCAACACTATCACAAGTGCAAAAAGTGTTTTTTCCACACTAATACAAGTGCAAAAGTGGTTTCCTGCACCAACACAAGTGCGAAAAGTGGTTTTTCAACACTAACACAAGTGCGAAAAGTGGTTTTTCAACACTATCACAAGTGCAAAAAGTGTTTTTTCCACACTAATACAAGTGCAAAAGTGGTTTCCTGCACCAACACAAGTGCGAAAAGTGGTTTTTCAACACTAACACAAGTGCGAAAAGTGGTTTTTCAACACTAACACAAGTGCGAAAAGTGATTTTTCCACACTAATACAAGTGCAAAAGTGGTTTCCTGCACCAACACAAGTGCGAAAAGTGGTTTTTCAACACTAACACAAGTGCGAAAAGTGGTTCTCAACACTAACACAAGTGCGAAAAGTGGTTTTTCAACACTAACACAAGTGCGAAAAGTGGGTTTGCCACACTAATACAAGTGCAAAAGTGGTTTCCTGCACCAACACATGTGCGAAAAGTGGTTTTTCAACACTAACACAAGTGCGAAAAGTGGTTTTTCAACACTATCACAAGTGCTAAAAGTGTTTTTTCCACACTAATACAAGTGCAAAAGTGGTTTCCTGCACCAACACAAGTGCGAAAAGTGGTTTTTCAACACTAACACAAGTGCGAAAAGTGGTTTTTCAACACTATCACAAGTGCAAAAAGTGTTTTTTCCACACTAATACAAGTGCAAAAGTGGTTTCCTGCACCAACACAAGTGCGAAAAGTGGTTTTTCAACACTAACACAAGTGCGAAAAGTGGTTTTTCAACACTATCACAAGTGCGAAAAGTGTTTTTTCCACACTAATACAAGTGCAAAAGTGGTTTCCTGCACCAACACAAGTGCGAAAAGTGGTTTTTCAACACTAACACAAGTGCGAAAAGTTGTTTTTCAACACTATCACAAGTGCAAAAAGTGTTTTTTCCACACTAATACAAGTGCAAAAGTGGTTTCCTGCACCAACACAAGTGCGAAAAGTGGTTTTTCAACACTAACACAAGTGCGAAAAGTGGTTTTTCAACACTATCACAAGTGCAAAAAGTGTTTTTCCACACTATTACAAGTGCAAAAGTGGTTTCCTGCACCAACACAAGTGCAAAAGTGGTTTCCTGCACCAACACAAGTGCGAAAAGTGGTTTTTCAACACTAACACAAGTGCGAAAAGTGGTTTTCAACACTAACACAAGTGCGAAAAGTGGTTTTTCAACACTAACACAAGTGCAAAAAGTGGGTTTGCCACACTAATACAAGTGCAAAAGTGGTTTCCTGCACCAACACAAGTGCAAAAAGTGGTTTTTCAACACTAACACAAGTGCGAAAAGTGGTTTTTCAACACTATCACAAGTGAAAAAAGTGTTTTTTCCACACTAATACAAGTGCAAAAGTGGTTTCCTGCACCAACACAAGTGCGAAAAGTGGTTTTTCAACACTAACACAAGTGCGAAAAGTGGTTTTTCAACACTAACACAAGTGCGAAAAGTGCTTTTTCAACACTAACACAAGTGCGAAAAGTGTTTTTTCCACACTAATACAAGTGCAAAAGTGGTTTCCTGCACCAACACAAGTGCGAAAAGTGGTTTTTCAACACTAACACAAGTGCGAAAAGTGGTTTTTCAACACTAACACAAGTGCTAAAAGTGGTTTTTCAACACTATCACAAGTGCAAAAAGTGTTTTTTCCAAACTAATACAAGTGCAAAAGTGGTTTCCTGCACCAACACAAGTGCGAAAAGTGGTTTTTCATCACTAACACAAGTGCGAAAAGTGGTTTTTCAACACTAACACAAGTGCGAAAAGTGGTTTTTCCACACTAATACAAGTGCAAAAGTGGTTTCCTGCACCAACACAAGTGCGAAAGTGGTTTTTCAACACTAACACAAGTGCGAAAAGTGGTTTTCAACACTAACACAAGTGCGAAAAGTGGTTTTTCAACACTATCACAAGTGCAAAAAGTGTTTTTTCCACATTAATACAAGTGCAAAATTGGTTTCTTGCACCAACACAAGTGCGAAAAGTGGTTTTTCAACACTAACACAAGTGCGAAAAGTGGTTTTTCAACACTAACACAAGTGCGAAAAGTGGTTTTTCAACACTAACACAAGTGCGAAAAGTGGTTTTTCCACACTAATACAAGTGCGAAAAGTGGTTTTTCAACACTAACACAAGTGCGAAAAGTGGTTTTTCAACACTAACACAAGTGCGAAAAGTGGTTTTTCAACACTATCACAAGTGCAAAAAGTGTTTTTTCCACACTAATACAAGTGCAAAAGTGGTTTCCTGCCCAACACAAATGCGAAAAGTGGTTTTTCAACACTGACACAAGTGCGAAAAGTGGTTTTTCAACACTAACACAAGCGCGAAAAGTGGTTTTTCCACACCAATACAAGTGCAAAAGTGGTTTCCTGCACCAACACAAGTGCGAAAAGTGGTTTTTCAACACTAACGCAAGTGCGAAAAGTGGTTTTTCAACACTAACACATGTGCGAACAGTGGTTTTTCCACACTAATACAAGTGCAAAAGTGGTTTCCTGCAACAACACAAGTGCGAAAAGTGGTTTTTCAACACTAACACAAGTGCGAAAAGTGGTTTTTCAACACTAACACAAGTGCGAAAAGTGGTTTTTCCACACTAATACAAGTGCAAAAGTGGTTTCCTGCACCAACACAAGTGCGAAACGTGGTTTTTCAACACTAACACTAGTGCGAAAAGTGGTTTTTCAACACTATCACAAGTGAAAAAAGTGTTTTTTCCACACTATTACAAGTGCAAAAGTGGTTTCCTGCACCAACACAAGTGCGAAAAGTGGTTTTTCAACACTAACACAAGTGCGAAAAGTGGTTTTTCAACACTAACACAAGTGCGAAAAGTGTTTTTTCCACACTAATACAAGTGCAAAAGTGGTTTCCAGCACCAACACAAGTGCAAAAGTGGTTTCCTGCACCAACACAAGTGCGAAAAGTGGTTTTTCAACACTAACACAAGTGCGAAAAGTGGTTTTCAACACTAACACAAGTGCGAAAAGTGGTTTTTCAACACTAACACAAGTGCGAAAAGTGGGTTTGCCACACTAATACAAGTGCAAAAGTGGTTTCCTGCACCAACACAAGTGCGAAAAGTGGTTTTTCAACACTAACACAAGTGCGAAAAGTGGTTTTCAACACTAACACAAGTGCGAAAAGTGGTTTTTCAACACTAACACAAGTGCGAAAAGTGGGTTTGCCACACTAATACAAGTGCAAAAGTGGTTTCCTGCACCAACCCAAGTGCGAAAAGTGGTTTTTCAACACTAACACAAGTGCGAAAAGTGGTTTTTCAACACTATCACAAGTGAAAAAAGTGTTTTTTCCACACTAATACAAGTGCAAAAGTGGTTTCCTGCACCAACACAAGTGCGAAAAGTGGTTTTTCAACACTAACACAAGTGCGAAAAGTGGTTTTTCAACACTAACACAAGTGCGAAAAGTGCTTTTTCAACACTAACACAAGTGCGAAAAGTGTTTTTTCCACACTAATACAAGTGCAAAAGTGGTTTCCTGCACCAACACAAGTGCGAAAAGTGGTTTTTCAACACTAACACAAGTGCGAAAAGTGGTTTTTCAACACTAACACAAGTGCTAAAAGTGGTTTTTCAACACTATCACAAGTGCAAAAAGTGTTTTTTCCACACTAATACAAGTGCAAAAGTGGTTTCCTGCACCAACACAAGTGCGAAAAGTGGTTTTTCATCACTAACACAAGTGCGAAAAGTGGTTTTTCAACACTAACACAAGTGCGAAAAGTGGTTTTTCCACACTAATACAAGTGCAAAAGTGGTTTCCTGCACCAACACAAGTGCGAAAGTGGTTTTTCAACAGTAACACAAGTGCGAAAAGTGGTTTTCAACACTAACACAAGTGCGAAAAGTGGTTTTTCAACACTATCACAAGTGCAAAAAGTGTTTTTTCCACACTAATACAAATGCAAAATTGGTTTCCTGCACCAACACAAGTGCGAAAAGTGGTTTTTCAACACTAACACAAGTGCGAAAAGTGGTTTTTCAACACTAACACAAGTGCGAAAAGTGGTTTTTCCACACTAATACAAGTGCAAAAGTGGTTTCCTGCACCAACACAAGTGCGAAAAGTGGTTTTTCAACACTAACACAAGTGCGAAAAGTGGTTTTTCAACACTATCACAAGTGCAAAAAGTGTTTTTTCCACACTAATACAAGTGCAAAAGTGGTTTCCTGCACCAACACAAGTGCGAAAAGTGGTTTTTCAACACTAACACAAGTGCGAAAAGTGGTTTTTCAACACTAACACAAGTGCGAAAAGTGGTTTTTCAACACTATCACAAGTGCAAAAAGTGTTTTTTCCACACTAATACAAGTGCAAAAGTGGTTTCCTGCACCAACACAAGTGCGAAAAGTGGTTTTTCAACACTGACACAAGTGCGAAAAGTGGTTTTTCAACACTAACACAAGCGCGAAAAGTGGTTTTTCCACAACAATACAAGTGCAAAAGTGGTTTCCTGCACCAACACAAGTGCGAAAAGTGGTTTTTCAACACTAACGCAAGTGCGAAAAGTGGTTTTTCAACACTAACACATGTGCGAACAGTGGTTTTTCCACACTAATACAAGTGCAAAAGTGGTTTCCTGCACCAACACAAGTGCGAAAAGTGGTTTTTCAACACTAACACAAGTGCAAAAGTGGTTTTTCAACACTAACACAAGTGCGAAAAGTGGTTTTTCCACACTAATACAAGTGCAAAAGTGGTTTCCTGCACCAACACAAGTGCGAAACGTGGTTTTTCAACACTAACACAAGTGCGAAAAGTGGTTTTTCAACACTATCACAAGTGAAAAAAGTGTTTTTTCCACACTAATACAAGTGCAAAAGTGGTTTCCTGCACCAACACAAGTGCGAAAAGTGGTTTTTCAACACTAACACAAGTGCAAAAAGTGGTTTTTCAACACTAACACAAGTGCGAAAAGTGTTTTTTCCACACTAATACAAGTGCAAAAGTGGTTTCCTGCACCAACACAAGTGCGAAAAGTAGTTTTTCAACACTAACACAAGTGCGAAAAGTGGTTTTTCAACACTAACACAAGTGCGAAAAGTGGTTTTTCAACACTAACACAAGTGCTAAAAGTGGTTTTTCAACACTATCACAAGTGCAAAGCCGTGTTTTTTCCACACTAATACAAGTGCAAAAGTGGTTTCCTGCACCAACACAAGTGCAAAAAGTGGTTTTTCAACACTAACACAAGTGCGAAAAGTCGTTTTTCAACACTAACACAAGTGCGAAGTGTTTTTTTCCACACTAATACAAGTGCAAAAGTGGTTTCCTGCACCAACACAAGTGCGAAAAGTGGTTTTTCAACACTAACACAAGTGCGAAAAGTGGTTTTTCAACACTAACACAAGTGCGAAAAGTGGTTTTCCCACACTAATACAAGTGCCAAAGTGGTTTCCTGCACCAACACAAGTGCGAAAAGTGGTTTTTCAACACTAACACAAGTGCGAAAAGTGGTTTTTCAACACTATCACAAGTGCAAAAAGTGTTTTTTCCACACTAATAGAAGTGCGAAAAGTGGTTTTCAACACTAACACAAGTGCTAAAAGTGGTTTTTCAACACTATCACAAGTGCAAAAAGTGTTTTTTCCACACTAATACAAGTGCAAAAGTGGTTTCCTGCACCAACACAAGTGCGAAAAGTGGTTTTTCAACACTAACACAAGTGCGAAAAGTGGTTTTTCAACACTGACACAAGTGCGAAAAGTGGTTTTTCAACACTAACACAAGTGCAAAAAGTGTTTTTCCACACTAATACTTTTTCCACACTTTTTCTTTTACTTTTTCTTTTTCTTTTTCCACAATACTTTTTCCACACTAAAAGTGTGATGACGTCACCACGTCACGCGGCACGAATGCGCGCCTGTGTCGTTGGAGGTACTGACTTCTATAGGGAGGCCCCATCACCCTCCCCCGTCACCCTCCCCCATCACCCTGCCATCACCCTCCCATCACCCTGCCATCACCCTCCCATCACCCTGCCATCACCCTCCCATCACCCTCCCATCACCCTTTATTGGACCATTTGACTTCTATAGGGTTGGTTTTCTAAGGCTTATATCAAAATATCAATTTATATCAAATAAATCTTTTAAGGTGAAAGCGCGATGACGTCACCACGTCACGCGGCACGAATGCGCGCTTGTGTCGTTGGAGGTACTGACTTCTATAGGGAGGCCCCATCACCCTCCCCCATCACCCTCCCCCATCACCCTGCCATCACCCTGCCATCACCCTGCCATCACCCTGCCATCACCCTGCCATCACCCTCCCATCACCCTGCCATCGCCCTCCCATCACCCTGCCATCACCCTCCCATCACCCTGCCCCATCACCCTGCCCCATCACCCTCACCCATCACCCTCCCCCGTCACCCTGCCATCACCCTCCCATCACCCTCCCATCACCCTCCCATCACCCTGCCATCACCCTCCCACCACCCTCTCGTTGGAGGTATTGACTTATATAAGGTTGGTTTTCTAAGGCTGTAGGCCGCACCCCATTTTGTCGAATAAAGTGGTATGCGGGTGGTTCCGGTATTTGGGACCGCAGGGACGGAAAGTGCAGGTACGGGGTGCTTGGCACTCCCCAGCCGGCCCGCTCTGAAGGTTCGGATCGGGACACCGGGATTCATTCCGGTCGCCCTGTCGGCCCGGAGGTGGGGGTGCGGGGCCTGTCACGGAACGTCAAAACAAACTCCTCCCTCCCATCCCATCACAATCCCATCACCCTCCCATCACCCTCCCATCACCCTGCCCCATCACCCTGCCCCATCACCCTCCCCCATCACCCTCCCCCATCACCGTGCCATCACCCTCCCATCACCCTGCCATCACCCTCCCATCACCCTGCCATCACCCTCCCATCACCCTGCCATCACCCTCCCCCATCACCCTCTGCCATCACCCTCCCATCACCCTCCCATCACCCTCCCATCACCCTCCCATCACCCTGCCATCACCCTCCCATCACCCTCCCATCACCCTTTATTGGACCATTTGACTTCTATAGGGTTGGTTTTCACTTTTGCCGTAAAAATGACATCAGTGCAGCGAGTGTGGTATCTTATTTGGTGAAATTCGGTCGATTTGAAGTGGTGAAAATAAAATGCCATCACCCTGCCATCACCCTCCCATCACCCTGCCATCACCCTGCCATCACCCTCCCATCACCCTCCCATCACCCTCCCATCACCCTGCCATCACCCTCCCATCGCCCTGCCATCACCCTCCCATCACCCTCCCATCACCCTCCCATCACCCTCCCATCACCCTTTATTGGACCATTTGACTTCTATAGGGATGGTTTTCTAAGGCTTATATCAGGATATTAACTTATATCAAATAAGTCTTTTAAGGTGAAAGCGCGATGACGTCACCACGTCACGCGGCACGAATGCGCGCCTGTATCGTTGGAGGTATTGACTTATATAGGGTTGGTTTTCTAAGGCTGTAGGCCGCACCTCATTTTGTCGAATAAAGTGGTATGCGGGTGGTTCCGGTATTTGGGACCGTAGGGACGGAAAGTGCAGGTACGGGGTGCTTGGCACTCCCCAGCCGGCCCGCTCTGAAGGCTCGGATCGGTACACCGGGATTCATTCCGGTCGCCCGGTCGGCCCGGAGGTGGGGGTGCGGGGCCTGTCACGGAACGTCAAAACAAACTCCTCCCTCCCATCCCATCACCCTCCCATCACCCTCCCATCACCCTCCCATCACCCTCCCCCATCACCCTCCCATCACCCTGCCCCATCACCCTGCCCCATCACCCTCCCCTATCACCCTCCCCCATCACCCTGCCATCACCCTCCCATCACCCTGCCATCACCCTCCCATCACCCTGCCATCACCCTCTCATCACCCTGCCATCACCCTCCCATCACCCTGCCATCACCCTCCCATCACCCTCCCATCACCCTGCCATCACCCTGCCATCACCCTCCCCCATCACCCTGCCATCACCCTCCCATCACCCTGCCATCACCCTCCCACCACCCTGCCATCACCCTCCCACCACCCTCCCATCACCCTGCCATCACCCTCCCATCACCCTTTATTGGACCATTTGACTTCTGTAGGGTTGGTCTTCTAAGGTTTATATCAAAATATCAAATAAATCTTTTAAGGTGAAAGCGCGATGACGTCACCACGTCACGCGGCACGAATGCGCACCTGTGTCGTTGGAGGTATTGACTTATTTAGGGTTGGTTTTCTAAGGCTGTAGGCCGCACCTCATTTTGTCAAATAAAGTGGTATTCGGGTGGTTCCGGTATTTGGGACCGCAGGGACGGAAAGTGCAGGTACGGGGTGCTTGGCACTCCCCAGCCGGCCCGCTCTGAAGGTTCGGATCGGGACACCGGGATTCATTCCGGTCGCCCGGTCGGCCCGGAGGTGGGGGTGCGGGGCCTGTCACGGAACGTCAAAACAAACTCCTCCCTCCCATCCCATCACCCTCCCATCACCCTCCCATCACCCTCCCATCACCCTGCCCCATCACCCTGCCCCATCACCCTCCCCCATCACCCTGCCATCACCCTGCCATCACCCTCCCATCATCCTCCCATCACCCTGCCATCACCCTCCCATCACCCTGCCATCACCCTCCCCCATCACCCTCTGCCATCACCCTCCCATCACCCTGCCATCACCCTCCCATCACCCTCCCATCACCCTTTATTGGACCATTTGACTTCTGTAGGGTTGGTTTTCTAAGGCTTATATCAAAATATCAATTTATATCAAACTAGAACGGGCACTCGGTAGAGCGCATACCTTCGCCGCAGCTACTTTTGTTGCCAAAATAAAATTTTTGAGGTTGAAATGATCGCGGGAGATTGCGTTATAGTGATGACGTCCTGGATGGACATCTTCTTCTTCAGTCGCGCATAACTTTGAGTGAAATACGATCGAGTTAAAAATAGTCAGAATTTGAGCAAATGTGTTTCATTCGTTTGTTAATATGCCTCATCTATTGTCAAATCTGCAATTATAATTTTTTTTGAGGTTGAAATTATCGCGGGAGATCGCGTTATAGTGATGACGTCCTGGATGGACATCTTCTTCTTCAGTCGCTCATAACTTTGAGTGAAATACGATCGAGTTAAAAATAGTCAGAATTTGAGCAAATCTGTTTCCCAAAATCTAATCAAATGTGTCCCGTATAATAACCAATCATCCCACCAAATTTCATGCAATTCGGTTGAATACTTTTTGAGTTATGCGATTAACATACACACACACAGACATACAAATAAATACACAGCGATCAAAACATAACCTTCCGCTTTTGCGAAGGTAATAAATCTTTTAAGGTGAAAGCGCGATGACGTCACCACGTCACGCGGCACGAATGCGCGCCTGTGTCGTTGGAGGTATTGACTTATATAGGGTTGGTTTTCTAAGGCTGTAGGCCGCACCTCATTTTGTCAAATAAAGTGGTATGCGGGTGGTTCCGGTATTTGGGACCGCAGGGACGGAAAGTGCAGCCGGCCCGCTCTGAAGGTTCGGATCGGGACACCGGGATTCATTCCGGTCGCCCGGTCGGCCCGGAGGTGGGGGTGCGGGGCCTGTCACGGAACGTCAAAACAAACGGCCTGCCGGGGCCGCGCAAAAGTCGGGCGTGAGGGGGGCGTCCACTAATGGAACGCCTCTCGCTTCCCAGATCGAGGGCGACGTGGTCAGGAGAACCTCATCCCTTCTGGTTGCCCTGCCATCCCACCGTGGGCGCTGGCAGGGTGTACTTCAAACTAAGCTTAAGTGTCAAGTGTTAAGGTCCTCCTTGCCCTCGCAAGGGAAAGTCTAGGGTCAAGCTCTTCCAAATTTCCAAACACTAGGAATTGGACATCTCAAATTAATTAATTAATTTGTTAACACATCTCAGTCGCCCGCGACCTCTCTAGCGCGGGCGTCGAACCAGTTCATTCCCGGTGCGGCCGGGCCGAATATCGGCCCGGACGTGGCTGAAGCCATTGATTCCGCCGTAGCCCGCTAATGCGTAGGCTCGAGCGTCCCCGGTCCGCCTGGGCTCCGGGGGTGTCCTACCGTGCCCACGTCGCCATGCTCGCTGAATAAGCGAGCCAGGCGTGGTGCCCGGGGACGGACTTTCGCTGTCTAAACATGGTAGCGCTAGGCCAGTGGGACCGCCGGGACCCACGTGCACTCACAAGTCGTTCTGCGCGTGGGCGGCAGTATCAGACTGGGGCGCCCAAACGCTCCCCGGCTAAAGTTCATCCTGAAAGCGCCCACATTGTGCGGACAAACCAAGTCAAGGGCCACGTGGTCAGGAGAACCTCGTCCCTTCCGGTCACACTGTGCCTATCGGCCGGCCTCAAAGACCGAAATTGTGACGGTGTCACCCGAAATCATGCAGCGAAAATGAATGAACTCATTCATTTCGTCATCTAAACAGTGACGCGCATGAAGGGATGAACGAGATCCTCACTGTCCCTATCTACTATCCAGCGATCCCACAGCCAAGGGAACGGGCTTGGCGGAATCAGTGGGGAAAGAAAACCCTTTTGAGCTTGACTCTAGCCCGACTCTGTGAAGGGACTTGAGAGGCCGCAGGCACTCAATAGGGACTGGACCCGTGAAATTTCGGGGATTTTTGGTAAAATTACCTCAGGGTAAAGTTACATAGGAAAGCACCGTGTTAAATTTCCGTCGCCGAAGGACTCTATTTCTTATTGCGAAATTCTCTAAGACTTCGCCTCTAGGAGTTATTGAAAATATTAACTTATATAAAAATTAGTTTTCTAAGACTGAAGCGCAGTGACGTCATCGCGCCCTTAGTTTTCTAAGACTGAAGCGCAGTGACGTCATCACGCCCCCACCATGAGTGTCGAAGGTCTTTTGAAGAAGAAGAGCTCGGAGTTGGACTGGACACGAGGCGGAGCGGACGCCGTTTGGAAAAGCTGAGAGGACTCAGTCGTGATAGGGTGAGCCTGAGTGAGTATATCAAGACAAGAACAAGATCTAAAAGGAGGTATGTATGGTGCGATTCATATAATATATTGTTTAGTTATCGTCGATGAGGAATTTGGGGTCGGAATGGGTGATCGGCCTGGGTGACTTGGTCTCGACTTGATGCTAGTCCGCACCTCATTTTGTTAAATAAAGTGGTCACAAAATATTTTTTGATGGTTTTAATGCTTATTATTAGATGCATAACGTTCGTAGTGAGGTATAGATATATGGATTGACATCGGATGGCATGGGATCTGGGATTTAGGAACTCCGGGGTTTTTTCATTAGGAATATATGCGATTTGCTCTTGAAGGCCCTCGAGAGTGAACGGGGACTCGGATCTTAATTCTGTTTTCAGATTTTGCAGTCGCTAGATTAGCTTAACACTCAATAGAATGGGACCCGCGAAATTTCGGGGATTTTTGGTGGAATTACCTCGGGGTAAAGTTACATAGGAAAGCCCCATGTTAAATTTTCGTTGCCGAAGGACTTTATTTTTTGCGAAATTCATCCTGACTTCGCCTCTAGGAGGATACAGGGGTATCTGTGGATAACGGGAACCTTTATTTGGCGAAATTCGGACTGAAATTGACCGAGTTATTCAAAATATTAACTTATATCAAATAAATCTTTTGTGATTTTGTATTTTGCGCGCCTGTATCGTTGGAGGTATTGACTTATATAGGGTTGGTTTTCTAAAGCTTATATCAGAATATTAACTTATATCAAAGGGGTCTTTTGAGGGGAAAGTGTGATGACGTCACCACGTCACGCGGCACGAATGCGCGCCTGTGTCGTTGGAGGTACTGACTTCTATAGGGAGGCCCCATCACCCTCCCCCATCACCCTCCCCCATCACCCTGCCATCACCCTCCCATCACCCTGCCATCACCCTCCCATCACCCTCCCATCACCCTCCCATCACCCTTTATTGGACCATTTGACTTCTATAGGGTTGGTTTTCTAAGGCTTATATCAAGGCCTCAGGCCTCACGCCCGATATTCCTCATGAAAAAACCCCGGAGTTCCTAAATCCCAAATCCCATGCCATCCGATGTCAATCCACATATCTATACCTCACTACGAACGTTCTGCATCTAATGATAAGCATTAAAACCATCAAAAAATATTTTGTGACCACTTTATTTAACAAAATGAGGTGCGGCCTAGCATCTAGTCGAGACCAAGTCACCCAGGCTGATCACCCATTCCGACCCCAAATTCCTCATTGACGATAACTAAACAATATATTATATGAATCGCACCGTACATACCTCCTTCTAGATCTTGTTCTTGTCTTGATATACTTACTCAGGCTCACTCCATCACGACTGAGTCCTCTCAGCTCTTCCAAATGGCGTCCGTTCCGCCTCGTGTCCAGTCCAACTCCGAGCTCTTCTTCTTCGAAAGACCTTTGACCCTCATGGTGGGGGCGTGATGACGTCACTGCGCTTCAGTCTTAGAAAACTAAGGGCGTGATGACGTCACTGCGCTTCAGTTTTAGAAAACTAATTTTTATATAAGTTAATATTTTCAATAACTCCTAGAGGCGAAGTCTTAGAGAATTTCGCAATAAGAAATAGAGTCCTTCGGCAACAGAAATTTAACACGGTGTTTTCCTATGTAACTTTACCCTGAGGTAATTTTACCAAAAATCCCCGAAATTTCACGGGTCCAGCCCTATTGAGTGCCTGCGGCCTCTCAAGTCCCTTCACAGAGTCGGGCTAGAGTCAAGCTCAAAGGGTTTTCTTTCCCCACTGATTCCGCCAAGCCCGTTCCCTTGGCTGTGGTTTCGCTGGATAGTAGATAGGGACAGTGAGGATCTCATTCATCCATTCATGCGCGTCACTGTTTAGATGACGAAATGAATGAGTTCATTCATTTTCGCTGCATGATTTTTCGGGTGACACCGTCACAATTTCGGTCTTCGAGGCCGGCCGATAGGCAAAGTGTGACCGGAAGGGACGAGGTTCTCCTGACCACGTGGCCCTTGACTTGGTTTGTCCGCACAATGTGGGCGCTTTCAGGATGAACTTTAGCCGGGGAGCGTTTGGGGTGCCCCAGTCTGATACTGCCGCCCACGTGCAGAACACCTTGTGAGTGCACGTGAGGGTCCCGGCGGGTCCCACTGGCCTAGCGCTACCATGTTTAGACAGCGAAAGTCCGTCCCCGGGCACCACGCCTGGCTCGCTTATTCAGCGAGCATGGCGACAGTGGGCACGGTAGGACACCCGCGGAGCCCAGGCGGACCGGGGACACGCGAGCCTACGCGTTAGCGGGCTACGGCGGAATCAATGGCTTCAGCCACGTCCGGGACCGATATTCGGCCCGGCCGCACCGGGGAATGAACTGGTTCGACGCCCGCACTAGAGAGGTCGCGGTGCGACTGAGATGTGTTAACAAATTAATTAATTAATTTGAGATGTCAGATTCCTAGTGTTTGGAAATTTGGAAGAGCTTGACCCTAGCCTTTCCCTTGCGAGGGCAAGGAGGAACTTAACACTTGACACTTAAGCTTAGTTTGAAGTACACCCTGCCAGCGCCCAAGGCGGGATGGCAGGGGCAACCAGAAGGGACGAGGTTCTCCTGACCACGTGGCCCTCGATCTGGGAAGCGAGAGGCGTTCCATTAGTGGACGGGCCCCTCACGCCCGTCTTTTGGGCAGGCCCCGGCAGGCCGTTTGTTTTGACGTTCCATGACAGGCCCCGCACCCCCCACCTCCGGGCCGACCGGGCGACCGGAATGAATCCCGGTGTCCCGATCCGAACCTTCAGAGCGGGCCGGCTGCACTTTCCGTCCCTGCGGTCCCAAATACCGGAACCACCCGCATACCACTTTATTTGACAAAATGAGGTGCGGCCTACAGCCTTAGAAAACCAACCCTATATAAGTCAATACCTCCAACGACACAGGCGCGCATTCGTGCTGTGTGACGTGGTGACGTCATCGCGCTTTCACCTTAAAAGATTTATTTGATATAAATTGATATTTTGATATAAGCCTTTAGAAAACCAACCCTACAGAAGTCAAATGGTCCAATAAAGGGTGATGGGAGGGTGATGGGAGGGTGATGGAGGGTGATGGGAGGGTGATGGCAGTGGTGATGGGAGGGTGATGGCAGAGGGTGATGGGGTGGAGGGTGATGGCAGGGTGATGGGAGGGTGATGGCAGGGTGATGGGAGGGTGATGGCAGGGTGATGGGAGGGTGATGGCAGGGTGATGGGGGAGGGTGATGGGGGAGGGTGATGGGGCAGGGTGATGGGCAGGGTGATGGGAGGGTGATGGGAGGGGTGATGGGAGGGAGATGGGAGGGTGATGGGATGGGAGGGAGGAGTTTGTTTTGACGTTCCGTGACAGGGCCCCGCACCCCCACCTCCGGGCCGAACCGGGCGGACCGGAATGAATCCCGGTGTCCCGATCCGAACCTTCAGAGCGGGGCCGGCTGGGGAGTGCCAAGCACCCCGTACCTGCACTTTCCGTCCCCTGCGGTCCCAAATACCGGAACCACCCAAATACCACTTTATTTGACAAAATGAGGTGCGGCCTACAGCCTTAGAAAACCAACCTAAATAAGTCAATACCTCCATCGACACAGGTGCGCATTCGTGCCGCGTGACCGTACGGTGACGTCATCGCGCTTTCACTTAAAAGATTTATTTGATTATTTTGATATAAACCTTAGAAGACCAACCCTACAGAAGTCAAATGGTCCAATAAAGGGTGATGGGAGGGTGATGGCAGGGTGATGGGAGGGTGGTGGGAAGGGTGATGGCAGGGTGATGGGAAGGGTGATGGCAGGGTGATGGCAGGGTGATGGGAGGGTGATGGCAGGGTGATGGGAGGGTGATGGGAGGGTGATGGGAGGGTGATGGCAGGGTGATGGGAGGGTGATGGCAGGGTGATGGGGGGAGGGTGATGGGGGAGGGTGATGGGGCCTCCCTATAGAAGTCAGTATCTCCAACGACAGGCGCGCATTCGTGCCGCGTGACGTGGGTGACGTCATCACACTTTCCCCTCAAAAGACCCATTTGATATAAGTTAATATTCTGATATAAGCTTTAGAAAACCAACCCTATATAAGTCAATACCTCCAACGATACAGGTGCGCAAAATACAAAATCACAAAAGATTTATTTGATATAAGTTAATATTTTGAATAACTCGGTCAATATCAGTCCGAATTTCGCCAAATAAAGGTTCCCGTTATCCACAGATACCCCTGTATCCTCCTAGAGGCGAAGTCAGGATGAATTTCGCAAAAAATAAAGTCCTTCGGCAACGAAGATTTAACATGGGGCTTTCCTATGTAACTTTACCCCGAGGTAATTTCACCAAAAATCCCCGAAATTTCGCGGGTCCCGTTCTATTGAGTGTTAAGCTAATCTAGCGACTGCAAAATCTGAAAACAGAATTAAGATCCGAGTCCCCGTTCACTCTCGAGGGCCTCCAAGAGCAAATCGCATATATTCCTAATGAAAAAACCCCGGAGTTCCTAAATTCCAAATCCCATGCCATCCGATGTCAATCCATATATCTATACCTCACTACGAATGTTCTGCATCTAATGATAAGCATTAAAACCATCAAAAAATATTTTGTGACCACTTTATTTAACAAAATGAGGTGCGGCCTAGCATCTAGTCGAGACCAAGTCACCCAGGCCGATCACCCATTCCGACCCCAAATTCCTCATTGACGATAACTAAACAATATATTATATGAATCGCACCGTACATACCTCCTTCTAGATCTTGTTCTTGTCTTGATATACTCACTCAGGCTCACTCCATCACGACTGAGTCCTCTCAGCTCTTCCAAATGGCGTCCGTTCCGCCTCGTGTCCAGTCCAACTCCGAGCTCTTCTTCTTCGAAAGACCTTTGACCCTCATGGTGGGGGCGTGATGACGTCACTGCGCTTCAGTCTTAGAAAACTAAGGGCGTGATGACGTCACTGCGCTTCAGTCTTAGAAAACTAATTTTTATATAAGTTAATATTTTCAATAACTCCTAGAGGCGAAGTCTTAGAGAATTTCGCAATAAGAAATAGAGTCCTTCGGCGACGGAAATTTAACACGGTGTTTTCCTATGTAACTTTACCCTGAGGTAATTTTACCAAAAATCCCCGAAATTTCACGGGTCCAGCCCTATTGAGTGCCTGCGGCCTCTCAAGTCCCTTCACAGAGTCGGGCTAGAGTCAAGCTCAAAGGGTTTTCTTTCCCCACTGATTCCGCCAAGCCCGTTCCCTTGGCTGTGGTTTCGCTGGATAGTAGATAGGGACAGTGAGGATCTCATTCATCCATTCATGCGCATCACTGTTTAGATGACGAAATGAATGAGTTCATTCATTTTCGCTGCATGATTTTTCGGGTGACACCGTCACAATTTCGGTCTTCGAGGCCGGCCGATAGGCAAAGTGTGACCGGAAGGGACGAGGTTCTCCTGACCACGTGGCCCTTGACTTGGTTTGTCCGCACAATGTGGGCGCTTTCAGGATGAACTTTAGCCGGGGAGCGTTTGGGCGCCCCAGTCTGATACTGCCGCCCACGCGCAGAACAACTTGTGAGTGCACGTGGGTCCCGGCGGTCCCACTGGCCTAGCGCTACCATGTTTAGACAGCGAAAGTCCGTCCCCGGGCACCACGCCTGGCTCGCTTATTCAGCGAGCATGGCGACGTGGGCACGGTAGGACACCCGCGGAGCCCAGGCGGACCGGGGACACGCGAGCCTACGCGTTAGCGGGCTACGGCGGAATCAATGGCTTCAGCCACGTCCGGGCCGATATTCGGCCCGGCCGCACCGGGAATGAACTGGTTCGACGCCCGCGCTAGAGAGGTCGCGGGCGACTGAGATGTGTTAACAAATTAATTAATTAATTTGAGATGTCAGATTCCTAGTGTTTGGAAATTTGGAAGAGCTTGACCCTAGCCTTTCCCTTGCGAGGGCAAGGAGGAACTTAACACTTGACACTTAAGCTTAGTTTGAAGTACACCCTGCCAGCGCCCAAGGCGGGATGGCAGGGCAACCAGAAGGGACGAGGTTCTCCTGACCACGTGGCCCTCGATCTGGGAAGCGAGAGGCGTTCCATTAGTGGACGGGCCCCTCACGCCCGACTTTTGGGCGGCCCCGGGAGGCCGTTTGTTTTGACGTTCCATGACAGGCCCCGCACCCCCACCTCCGGGCCGACCGGGTGACCGGAATGAATCCCGGTGTCCCGATCCGAACCTTCAGAGCGGGCCGGCTGCACTTTCCGTCCCTGCGGTCCCAAATACCGGAACCACCCGCATACCACTTTATTTGACAAAATGAGGTGCGGCCTACAGCCTTAGAAAACCAACCCTATATAAGTCAATACCTCCAACGACACAGGCGCGCATTCGTGCTGTGTGACGTGGTGACGTCATCGCGCTTTCACCTTAAAAGATTTATTTGATATAAATTGATATTTTGATATAAGCCTTAGAAAACCAACCCTACAGAAGTCAAATGGTCCAATAAAGGGTGATGGGAGGGTGATGGGAGGGTGATGGGAGGGTGATGGGAGGGTGATGGGAGGGTGATGGCAGGGTGATGGGAGGGTGATGGCAGAGGGTGATGGGGGAGGGTGATGGCAGGGTGATGGGAGGGTGATGGCAGGGTGATGGTAGGGTGATGGCAGGGTGATGGGAGGGTGATGGCAGGGTGATGGGGGAGGGTGATGGGGGAGGGTGATGGGGCAGGGTGATGGGGCAGGGTGATGGGAGGGTGATGGGAGGGTGATGGGAGGGAGATGGGAGGGTGATGGGATGGGAGGGAGGAGTTTGTTTTGACGTTCCGTGACAGGCCCCGCACCCCCACCTCCGGGCCGACCGGGCGACCGGAATGAATCCCGGTGTCCCGATCCGAACCTTCAGAGCGGGCCGGCTGGGGAGTGCCAAGCACCCCGTACCTGCACTTTCCGTCCCTGCAGTCCCAAATACCGGAACCACCCAAATACCACTTTATTTGACAAAATGAGGTGCGGCCTACAGCCTTAGAAAACCAACCCTAAATAAGTCAATACCTCCATCGACACAGGTGCGCATTTGTGCCGCGTGACGTGGTGACGTCATCGCGCTTTCACCTTAAAATATTTATTTGATATTTTGATATAAACCTTAGAAGACCAACCCTACAGAAGTCAAATGGTCCAATAAAGGGTGATGGGAGGGTGATGGCAGGGTGATGGGAGGGTGGTGGGAGGGTGATGGCAGGGTGATGGGAGGGTGATGGCAGGGTGATGGCAGGGTGATGGGAGGGTGATGGCAGGGTGATGGGAGGGTGATGGGAGGGTGATGGGAGGGTGATGGCAGGGTGATGGGAGGGTGATGGCAGGGTGATGGGGGAGGGTGATGGGGGAGGGTGATGGGGCCTCCCTATAGAAGTCAGTATCTCCAACGACAGGCGCGCATTCGTGCCGCGTGACGTGGTGACGTCATCACACTTTCCCCTCAAAAGACCCATTTGATATAAGTTAATATTCTGATATAAGCTTTAGAAAACCAACCCTATATAAGTCAATACCTCCAACGATACAGGTGCGCAAAATACAAAATCACAAAAGATTTATTTGATATAAGTTAATATTTTGAATAACTCGGTCAATATCAGTCCGAATTTCGCCAAATAAAGGTTCCCGTTATCCACAGATACCCCTGTATCCTCCTAGAGGCGAAGTCAGGATGAATTTCGCAAAAAATAAAGTCCTTCGGCAACGAAGATTTAACATGGGGCTTTCCTATGTAACTTTACCCCGAGGTAATTTCACCAAAAATCCCCGAAATTTCGCGGGTCCCGTTCTATTGAGTGTTAAGCTAATCTAGCGACTGCAAAATCTGAAAACAGAATTAAGATCCGAGTCCCCGTTCACTCTCGAGGGCCTCCAAGAGCAAATCGCATATATTCCTAATGAAAAAACCCCGGAGTTCCTAAATTCCAAATCCCATGCCATCCGATGTCAATCCATATATCTATACCTCACTACGAACGTTCTGCATCTAATGATAAGCATTAAAACCATCAAAAAATATTTTGTGACCACTTTATTTAACAAAATGAGGTGCGGCCTAGCATCTAGTCGAGACCAAGTCACCCAGGCCGATCACCCATTCCGACCCCAAATTCCTCATTGACGATAACTAAACAATATATTATATGAATCGCACCGTACATACCTCCTTCTAGATCTTGTTCTTGTCTTGATATACTCACTCAGGCTCACTCCATCACGACTGAGTCCTCTCAGCTCTTCCAAATGGCGTCCGTTCCGCCTCGTGTCCAGTCCAACTCCGAGCTCTTCTTCTTCGAAAGACCTTTGACCCTCATGGTGGGGGCGTGATGACGTCACTGCGCTTCAGTCTTAGAAAACTAAGGGCGTGATGACGTCACTGCGCTTCAGTCTTAGAAAACTAATTTTTATATAAGTTAATATTTTCAATAACTCCTAGAGGCAAAGTCTTAGAGAATTTCGCAATAAGAAATAGAGTCCTTCGGTGACGGAAATTTAACACGGTGTTTTCCTATGTAACTTTACCCTGAGGTAATTTTACCAAAAATCCCCGAAATTTCACGGGTCCAGCCCTATTGAGTGCCTGCGGCCTCTCAAGTCCCTTCACAGAGTCGGGCTAGAGTCAAGCTCAAAGGGTTTTCTTTCCCCACTGATTCCGCCAAGCCCGTTCCCTTGGCTGTGGTTTCGCTGGATAGTAGATAGGGACAGTGAGGATCTCATTCATCCATTCATGCGCATCACTGTTTAGATGACGAAATGAATGAGTTCATTCATTTTCGCTGCATGATTTTTCGGGTGACACCGTCACAATTTCGGTCTTCGAGGCCGGCCGATAGGCAAAGTGTGACCGGAAGGGACGAGGTTCTCCTGACCACGTGGCCCTTGACTTGGTTTGTCCGCACAATGTGGGCGCTTTCAGGATGAACTTTAGCCGGGGAGCGTTTGGGCGCCCCAGTCTGATACTGCCGCCCACGCGCAGAACAACTTGTGAGTGCACGTGGGTCCCGGCGGTCCCACTGGCCTAGCGCTACCATGTTTAGACAGCGAAAGTCCGTCCCCGGGCACCACGCCTGGCTCGCTTATTCAGCGAGCATGGCGACGTGGGCACGGTAGGACACCCGCGGAGCCCAGGCAGACCGGGGACGCGCGAGCCTACGCGTTAGCGGGCTACGGCGGAATCAATGGCTTCAGCCACGTCCGGGCCGATATTCGGCCCGGCCGCACCGGGAATGAACTGGTTCGACGCCCGCGCTAGAGAGGTCGCGGGCGACTGAGATGTGTTAACAAATTAATTAATTAATTTGAGATGTCAGATTCCTAGTGTTTGGAAATTTGGAAGAGCTTGACCCTAGCCTTTCCCTTGCGAGGGCAAGGAGGAACTTAACACTTGACACTTAAGCTTAGTTTGAAGTACACCCTGCCAGCGCCCAAGGCGGGATGGCAGGGCAACCAGAAGGGACGAGGTTCTCCTGACCACGTGGCCCTCGATCTGGGAAGCGAGAGGCGTTCCATTAGTGGACGGGCCCCTCACGCCCGACTTTTGGGCGGCCCCGGCAGGCCGTTTGTTTTGACGTTCCATGACAGGCCCCGCACCCCCACCTCCGGGCCGACCGGGCGACCGGAATGAATCCCGGTGTCCCGATCCGAACCTTCAGAGCGGGCCGGCTGCACTTTCCGTCCCTGCGGTCCCAAATACCGGAACCACCCGCATACCACTTTATTTGACAAAACGAGGTGCGGCCTACAGCCTTAGAAAACCAACCCTATATAAGTCAATACCTCCAACGACACAGGCGCGCATTCGTGCCGTGTGACGTGGTGACGTCATCGCGCTTTCACCTTAAAAGATTTATTTGATATAAATTTATATTTTGATATAAGCCTTAGAAAACCAACCCTACAGAAGTCAAATGGTCCAATAAAGGGTGATGGGAGGGTGATGGGAGGGTGATGGGAGGGTGATGGGAGGGTGATGGCAGGGTGATGGGAGGGTGATGGCAGAGGGTGATGGGGGAGGGTGATGGCAGGGTGATGGGAGGGTGATGGCAGGGTGATGGGAGGGTGATGGCAGGGTGATGGGAGGGTGATGGCAGGGTGATGGGGGAGGGTGATGGGGGAGGGTGATGGGGCAGGGTGATGGGGCAGGGTGATGGGAGGGTGATGGGAGGGTGATGGGAGGGAGATGGGAGGGTGATGGGATGGGAGGGAGGAGTTTGTTTTGACGTTCCGTGACAGGCCCCGCACGCCCACCTCCGGGCCGACCGGGCGACCGGAATGAATCCCGGTGTCCCGATCCGAACCTTCAGAGCGGGCCGGCTGGGGAGTGCCAAGCACCCCGTACCTGCACTTTCCGTCCCTGCGGTCCCAAATACCGGAACCACCCAAATACCACTTTATTTGACAAAATGAGGTGCGGCCTACAGCCTTAGAAAACCAACCCTAAATAAGTCAATACCTCCATCGACACAGGTGCGCATTCGTGCCGCGTGACGTGGTGACGTCATCGCGCTTTCACCTTAAAAGATTTATTTGATATTTTGATATAAACCTTAGAAGACCAACCCTACAGAAGTCAAATGGTCCAATAAAGGGTGATGGGAGGGTGATGGCAGGGTGATGGGAGGGTGGTGGGAGGGTGATGGCAGGGTGATGGGAGGGTGATGGCAGGGTGATGGCAGGGTGATGGGAAGGTGATGGCAGGGTGATGGGAGGGTGATGGGAGGGTGATGGGAGGGTGATGGCAGGGTGATGGGAGGGTGATGGCAGGGTGATGGGGGAGGGTGATGGGGGAGGGTGATGGGGCCTCCCTATAGAAGTCAGTATCTCCAACGACAGGCGCGCATTCGTGCCGCGTGACGTGGTGACGTCATCACACTTTCCCCTCAAAAGACCCATTTGATATAAGTTAATATTCTGATATAAGCTTTAGAAAACCAACCCTATATAAGTCAATACCTCCAACGATACAGGTGCGCAAAATACAAAATCACAAAAGATTTATTTGATATAAGTTAATATTTTGAATAACTCGGTCAATATCAGTCCGAATTTCGCCAAATAAAGGTTCCCGTTATCCACAGATACCCCTGTATCCTCCTAGAGGCGAAGTCAGGATGAATTTCGCAAAAAATAAAGTCCTTCGGCAACGAAGATTTAACATGGGGCTTTCCTATGTAACTTTACCCCGAGGTAATTTCACCAAAAATCCCCGAAATTTCGCGGGTCCCGTTCTATTGAGTGTTAAGCTAATCTAGCGACTGCAAAATCTGAAAACAGAATTAAGATCCGAGTCCCCGTTCACTCTCGAGGGCCTCCAAGAGCAAATCGCATATATTCCTAATGAAAAAACCCCGGAGTTCCTAAATCCCAAATCCCATGCCATCCGATGTCAATCCATATATCTATACCTCACTACGAACGTTCTGCATCTAATGATAAGCATTAAAACCATCAAAAAATATTTTGTGACCACTTTATTTAACAAAATGAGGTGCGGCCTAGCATCTAGTCGAGACCAAGTCACCCAGGCCGATCACCCATTCCGACCCCAAATTCCTCATTGACGATAACTAAACAATATATTATATGAATCGCACCGTACATACCTCCTTCTAGATCTTGTTCTTGTCTTGATATACTCACTCAGGCTCACTCCATCACGACTGAGTCCTCTCAGCTCTTCCAAATGGCGTCCGTTCCGCCTCGTGTCCAGTCCAACTCCGAGCTCTTCTTCTTCGAAAGACCTTTGACCCTCATGGTGGGGGCGTGATGACGTCACTGCGCTTCAGTCTTAGAAAACTAAGGGCGTGATGACGTCACTGCGCTTCAGTCTTAGAAAACTAATTTTTATATAAGTTAATATTTTCAATAACTCCTAGAGGCGAAGTCTTAGAGAATTTCGCAATAAGAAATAGAGTCCTTCGGCGACGGAAATTTAACACGGTGTTTTCCTATGTAACTTTACCCTGAGGTAATTTTACCAAAAATCCCCGAAATTTCACGGGTCCAGCCCTATTGAGTGCCTGCGGCCTCTCAAGTCCCTTCACAGAGTCGGGCTAGAGTCAAGCTCAAAGGGTTTTCTTTCCCCACTGATTCCGCCAAGCCCGTTCCCTTGGCTGTGGTTTCGCTGGATAGTAGATAGGGACAGTGAGGATCTCATTCATCCATTCATGCGCGTCACTGTTTAGATGACGAAATGAATGAGTTCATTCATTTTCGCTGCATGATTTTTCGGGTGACACCGTCACAATTTCGGTCTTCGAGGCCGGCCGATAGGCAAAGTGTGACCGGAAGGGACGAGGTTCTCCTGACCACGTGGCCCTTGACTTGGTTTGTCCGCACAATGTGGGCGCTTTCAGGATGAACTTTAGCCGGGGAGCGTTTGGGCGCCCCAGTCTGATACTGCCGCCCACGCGCAGAACAACTTGTGAGTGCACGTGGGTCCCGGCGGTCCCACTGGCCTAGCGCTACCATGTTTAGACAGCGAAAGTCCGTCCCCGGGCACCACGCCTGGCTCGCTTATTCAGCGAGCATGGCGACGTGGGCACGGTAGGACACCCGCGGAGCCCAGGCAGACCGGGGACGCGCGAGCCTACGCGTTAGCGGGCTACGGCGGAATCAATGGCTTCAGCCACGTCCGGGCCGATATTCGGCCCGGCCGCACCGGGAATGAACTGGTTCGACGCCCGCGCTAGAGAGGTCGCGGGCGACTGAGATGTGTTAACAAATTAATTAATTAATTTGAGATGTCCGATTCCTAGTGTTTGGAAATTTGGAAGAGCTTGACCCTAGCCTTTCCCTTGCGAGGGCAAGGAGGAACTTAACACTTGACACTTAAGCTTAGTTTGAAGTACACCCTGCCAGCGCCCACGGCGGGACGGCAGGGCAACCAGAAGGGACGAGGTTCTCCTGACCACGTGGCCCTCGATCTGGGAAGCGAGAGGCGTTCCATTAGTGGACGCGCCCCTCACGCCCGACTTTTGGGCGGCCCCGGCAGGCCGTTTGTTTTGACGTTCCGTGACAGGCCCCGCACCCCCACCTCCGGGCCGACCGGGCGACCGGAATGAATCCCGGTGTCCCGATCCGAACCTTCAGAGCGGGCCGGCTGCACTTTCCGTCCCTGCGGTCCCAAATACCGGAACCACCCGCATACCACTTTATTCGACAAAATGAGGTGCGGCCTACAGCCTTAGAAAACCAACCCTATATAAGTCAATACCTCCAACGACACAGGCGCGCATTCGTGCCGCGTGACGTGGTGACGTCATCGCGCTTTCACCTTAAAAGATTTATTTGATATAAATTGATATTTTGATATAAGCCTTAGAAAACCAACCCTACAGAAGTCAAATGGTCCAATAAAGGGTGATGGGAGGGTGATGGGAGGGTGATGGCAGGGTGATGGGAGGGTGATGGCAGAGGGTGATGGGGGAGGGTGATGGCAGGGTGATGGGAGGGTGATGGCAGGGTGATGGGAGGGTGATGGCAGGGTGATGGGAGGGTGATGGCAGGTGATCTTAATTCTGTGGTTTCCTGTGGCAAAAGTGGTTTCCTGCACCAACACAAGTGCGAAAAGTGGTTTTTCAACAGTAACACAAGTGCGAAAAGTGGTTTTTCAACACTAACACAAGTGCGAAAAGTGTTTTTTCCACACTAATACAAGTGCAAAAGTGGTTTCCTGCACCAACACAAGTGCGAAAAGTGGTTTTTCAACACTAACACAAGTGCGAAAAGTGTTTTTCAACACTATCACAAGTGCAAAAAGTGTTTTTTCCACACTAATACAAGTGCAAAAGTGGTTTCCTGCACCAACACCAGTGCGAAAAGTGGTTTTTCAACACTAACACAAGTGCGAAAAGTGGTTTTTCAACACTATCACAAGTGCGAAAAGTGGTTTTTCAACACTATCACAAGTGCAAAAAGTGTTTTTTCCACACTAATACAAGTGCAAAAGTGGTTTCCTGCACCAACACAAGTGCGAAAAGTGGTTTTTCATCACTAACACAAGTGCGAAAAGTTTTTTTTCAACACTATCACAAGTGCAAAAAGTGTTTTTTCCACACTAATACAAGTGCAAAAGTGGTTTCCTGCACCAACACAAGTGCGAAAAGTGGTTTTTCATCACTAACACAAGTGCGAAAAGTGGTTTTTCAACACTAACACAAGTGCGAAAAGTGGTTTTTCAACACTAATACAAGTGCAAAAGTGGTTTCCTGCACCAACACAAGTGCGAAAAGTGGTTTTTCAACAGTAACACAAGTGCGAAAAGTGGTTTTTCAACACTAACACAAGTGCAAAAAGTGTTTTTTCCACACTAATACAAGTGCAAAAGTGGTTTCCTGCACCAACACAAGTGCGAAAAGTGGTTTTTCAACACTAACACAAGTGCGAAAAGTGGTTTTTCAACACTATCACAAGTGCAAAAAGTGTTTTTTCCACACTAATACAAGTGCAAAAGTGGTTTCCTGCACCAACACAAGTGCGAAAAGTGGTTTTTCAACACTAACACAAGTGCGAAAAGTGGTTTTTCAACACTAACACAAGTGCGAAAAGTGGTTTTTCAACACTATCACAAGTGCAAAAAGTGTTTTTCCACACTAATACAAGTGCAAAAGTGGTTTCCTGCACCAACACAAGTGCGAAAAGTGGTTTTTCAACACTAACACAAGTGCGAAAAGTGGTTTTTCAACACTATCACAAGTGCAAAAAGTGTTTTTAACACTAATACAAGTGCAAAAGTGGTTTCCTGCACCAACACAAGTGCGAAAAGTGGTTTTTCAACACTAACACAAGTGCGAAAAGTGGTTTTTCAACACGAAGACAAGTGCGAAAAGTGGTTTTTCAACACTATCACAAGTGCAAAAAGTGTTTTTTTCCACACGAATACAAGTGCAAAAGTGGTTTCCTGCATCAACACAAGTGCGAAAAGTGGTTTTTCAACACTAACACAAGTGCGAAAAGTGGTTTTCAACACTATCACAAGTGCAAAAAGTGTTTTTCCCACACTAATACAAGTGCAAAAGTGGTTTCCTGCACCAACACAAGTGCGAAAAGTGGTTTTTCAACACTAACACAAGTGCGAAAGTGGTTTTTCAACACTAACACAAGTGCGAAAAGTGGTTTTCAACACTAACACAAGTGCGAAAAGTGGTTTTTCAACACTAACACAAGTGCGAAAAGTGGGTTTGCCACACTAATACAAGTGCAAAAGTGGTTTCCTGCACCAACACAAGTGCGAAAAGTGGTTTTTCAACACTAACACAAGTGCGAAAAGTGGTTTTTCAACACTATCACAAGTGAAAAAAGTGTTTTTTCCACACTAATACAAGTGCAAAAGTGGTTTCCTGCACCAACACAAGTGCGAAAAGTGGTTTTTCAACACTAACACAAGTGCGAAAAGTGGTTTTTCAACACTAACACAAGTGCGAAAAGTGCTTTTTCAACACTAACACAAGTGCGAAAAGTGTTTTTTCCACACTAATACAAGTGCAAAAGTGGTTTCCTGCACCAACACAAATGCGAAAAGTGGTTTTTCAACACTAACACAAGTGCGAAAAGTGGTTTTTCAACACTAACACAAGTGCTTAAAATTGGTTTTTCAACACTATCACAAGTGCAAAAAGTGTTTTTTCCACACTAATAAAAGTGCAAAAGTGGTTTCCTGCACCAACACAAGTGCGAAAAGTGGTTTTTCATCACTAACACAAGTGCGAAAAGTGGTTTTTCAACACTAATACAAGTGCGAAAAGTGGTTTTTCCACACTAATACAAGTGCAAAAGTGGTTTCCTGCACCAACACAAGTGCGAAAAGTGGTTTTTCAATACTAACACAAGTGCGAAAAGTGTTTTTCCACACTAATACAAGTGCAAAAGTGGTTTCCTGCACCAACACAAGTGCGAAAAGTGGTTTTTCAACACTAACACAAGTGCGAAAAGTGGTTTTCAACACTATCACAAGTGCAAAAAGTGTTTTTCCCACACTAATACAAGTGCAAAAGTGGTTTCCTGCACCAACACAAGTGCGAAAAGTGGTTTTTCAACACTAACACAAGTGCGAAAAGTGGTTTTTCAACACTATCACAAGTGCAAAAAGTGTTTTTTCCACACTAATACAAGTGCAAAAGTGGTTTCCTGCACCAACACAAGTGCGAAAAGTGGTTTTTCAACACTAACACAAGTGCGAAAAGTGGTTTTTCAACAATAACACAAGTGCGAAAAGTGGTTTTTCCACACTAATACAAGTGCAAAAGTGGTGTCCTGCACCAACACAAGTGCGAAAAGTGGTTTTTCAACACAAATACAAGTGCGAAAAGTGGTTTTCAACACTAACTCAAGTGTGAAAAGTGGTTTTTCAACACTAACACAAGTGCGAAAAGTGGTTTTTCCACACTAATACAGGTGCAAAAGTGGTTTCCTGCACCAACACAAGTGCGAAAAGTGGTTTTTCAACACTAACACAAGTGCGAAAAGTGGTTTTTCAACACTATCACAAGTGCAAAAAGTGTTTTTTCCACACTAATAGAAGTGCAAAAGTGGTTTCCTGCACCAACACAAGTGCGAAAAGTGGTTTTTCAACACTACACAAGTGCGAAAAGTGGTTTTTCCACACTAATACAAGTGCAAAAGTGGTTTCCTGCACCAACACAAGTGCGAAAAGTGGTTTTTCAACACTAACACAAGTGCGAAAAGTGGTTTTTCAACACTAACACAAGTGCGAAAAGTGTTTTTTCCACACTAATACAAGTGCAAAAGTGGTTTCCTGCACCAACACAAGTGCGAAAAGTGGTTTTTCAACACTAACACAAGTGCGAAAAGTGGTTTTTCAACACTATCACAAGTGCAAAAAGTGTTTTTTCCACACTAATACAAGTGCAAAAGTGGTTTCCTGCACCAACACCAGTGCGAAAAGTGGTTTTTCAACACTAACACAAGTGCGAAAAGTGGTTTTTCAACACTAACACAAGTGCGAAAAGTGGTTTTTCAACACTATCACAAGTGCAAAAATTGTTTTTCCACACTAATACAAGTGCAAAAGTGGTTTCCTGCACCAACACAAGTGCGAAAAGTGGTTTTTCAACACTAACACAAGTGCGAAAAGTGGTTTTTCAACACTATCACAAGTGCGAAAAGTGGTTTTTCAACACTATCACAAGTGCAAAAAGTGTTTTTTCCACACTAATACAAGTGCAAAAGTGGTTTCCTGCACCAACATAAGTGCGAAAAGTGGTTTTTCAACACTAACACAAGTGCGAAAAGTGGTTTTTCAACACTATCACAAGTGCAAAAAGTGTTTTTTCCACACTAATACAAGTGCAAAAGTGGTTTCCTGCACCAACACAAGTGCGAAAAGTGGTTTTTCAACACTAACACAAGTGCGAAAAGTTTTTTTTCAACACTATCACAAGTGCAAAAAGTGTTTTTTCCACACTAATACAAGTGCAAAAGTGGTTTCCTGCACCAACACAAGTGCGAAAAGTGGTTTTTCATCACTAACACAAGTGCGAAAAGTGGTTTTTCAACACTAACACAAGTGCGAAAAGTGGTTTTTCAACACTAATACAAGTGCAAAAGTGGTTTCCTGCACCAACACAGGTGCGAAAAGTGGTTTTTCAACAGTAACACAAGTGCGAAAAGTGGTTTTTCAACACTAACACAAGTGCGAAAAGTGTTTTTTCCACACTAATACAAGTGCAAAAGTGGTTTCCTGCACCAACACAAGTGCGAAAAGTGGTTTTTCAACACTAACACAAGTGCGAAAAGTGGTTTTTCAACACTATCACAAGTGCAAAAAGTGTTTTTTCCACACTAATACAAGTGCAAAAGTGGTT
Organism: Myxine glutinosa; assembly: GCF_964187855.1. Classification (NCBI taxonomy): domain Eukaryota; kingdom Metazoa; phylum Chordata; class Myxini; order Myxiniformes; family Myxinidae; genus Myxine; species Myxine glutinosa. The sequence goes on along the minus strand of NW_027618397.1, from coordinate 21,386 downwards.
TCCTGCACCAACACAAGTGCGAAAAGTGGTTTTTCAACACTAACACAAGTGCGAAAAGTGGTTTTTCAACACTAACACAAGTGCGAAAAGTGGTTTTTCAACACTATCACAAGTGCAAAAAGTGTTTTTCCACACTAATACAAGTGCAAAAGTGGTTTCCTGCACCAACACAAGTGCGAAAAGTGGTTTTTCAACACTAACACAAGTGCGAAAAGTGGTTTTTCAACACTATCACAAGTGCAAAAAGTGTTTTTAACACTAATACAAGTGCAAAAGTGGTTTCCTGCACCAACACAAGTGCGAAAAGTGGTTTTTCAACACTAACACAAGTGCGAAAAGTGGTTTTTCAACACGAAGACAAGTGCGAAAAGTGGTTTTTCAACACTATCACAAGTGCAAAAAGTGTTTTTTCCACACGAATACAAGTGCAAAATTGGTTTCCTGCACCAACACAAGTGCGAAAAGTGGTTTTTCAACACTAACACAAGTGCGAAAAGTGGTTTTCAACACTATCACAAGTGCAAAAAGTGTTTTTCCCACACTAATACAAGTGCAAAAGTGGTTTCCTGCACCAACACAAGTGCGAAAAGTGGTTTTTCAACACTAACACAAGTGCGAAAGTGGTTTTTCAACACTAACACAAGTGCGAAAAGTGGTTTTCAACACTAACACAAGTGCGAAAAGTGGTTTTTCAACACTAACACAAGTGCGAAAAGTGGGTTTGCCACACTAATACAAGTGCAAAAGTGGTTTCCTGCACCAACACAAGTGCGAAAAGTGGTTTTTCAACACTAACACAAGTGCGAAAAGTGGTTTTTCAACACTATCACAAGTGAAAAAAGTGTTTTTTCCACACTAATACAAGTGCAAAAGTGGTTTCCTGCACCAACACAAGTGCGAAAAGTGGTTTTTCAACACTAACACAAGTGCGAAAAGTGGTTTTTCAACACTAACACAAGTGCGAAAAGTGCTTTTTCAACACTAACACAAGTGCGAAAAGTGTTTTTTCCACACTAATACAAGTGCAAAAGTGGTTTCCTGCACCAACACAAATGCGAAAAGTGGTTTTTCAACACTAACACAAGTGCGAAAAGTGGTTTTTCAACACTAACACAAGTGCTTAAAATTGGTTTTTCAACACTATCACAAGTGCAAAAAGTGTTTTTTCCACACTAATACAAGTGCAAAAGTGGTTTCCTGCACCAACACAAGTGCGAAAAGTGGTTTTTCATCACTAACACAAGTGCGAAAAGTGGTTTTTCAACACTAACACAAGTGCGAAAAGTGGTTTTTCCACACTAATACAAGTGCAAAAGTGGTTTCCTGCACCAACACAAGTGCGAAAAGTGGTTTTTCAATACTAACACAAGTGCGAAAAGTGTTTTTCCACACTAATACAAGTGCAAAAGTGGTTTCCTGCACCAACACAAGTGCGAAAAGTGGTTTTTCAACACTAACACAAGTGCGAAAAGTGGTTTTCAACACTATCACAAGTGCAAAAAGTGTTTTTCCCACACTAATACAAGTGCAAAAGTGGTTTCCTGCACCAACACAAGTGCGAAAAGTGGTTTTTCAACACTAACACAAGTGCGAAAAGTGGTTTTTCAACACTATCACAAGTGCAAAAAGTGTTTTTTCCACACTAATACAAGTGCAAAAGTGGTTTCCTGCACCAACACAAGTGCGAAAAGTGGTTTTTCAACACTAACACAAGTGCGAAAAGTGGTTTTTCAACAATAACACAAGTGCGAAAAGTGGTTTTTCCACACTAATACAAGTGCAAAAGTGGTGTCCTGCACCAACACAAGTGCGAAAAGTGGTTTTTCAACACAAACACAAGTGCGAAAAGTGGTTTTCAACACTAACTCAAGTGCGAAAAGTGGTTTTTCAACACTAACACAAGTGCGAAAAGTGGTTTTTCCACACTAATACAGGTGAAAAAGTGGTTTCCTGCACCAACACAAGTGCGAAAAGTGGTTTTTCAACACTAACACAAGTGCGAAAAGTGGTTTTTCAACACTATCACAAGTGCAAAAAGTGTTTTTTCCACACTAATAGAAGTGCAAAAGTGGTTTCCTGCACCAACACAAGTGCGAAAAGTGGTTTTTCAACACTACACAAGTGCGAAAAGTGGTTTTTCCACACTAATGCAAGTGCAAAAGTGGTTTCCTGCACCAACACAAGTGCGAAAAGTGGTTTTTCAACACTAACACAAGTGCGAAAAGTGGTTTTTCAACACTATCACAAGTGCAAAAAGTGTTTTTTCCACACTAATACAAGTGCAAAAGTGGTTTCCTGCACCAACACAAGTGCGAAAAGTGGTTTTTCAACACTGACACAAGTGCGAAAAGTGGTTTTTCAACACTAACACAAGTGCGAAAAGTGGTTTTTCCACACTAATACAAGTGCGAAAAGTGGTTTTTCAACACTAACACAAGTGCGAAAAGTGGTTTATCAACACTAACACAAGTGCGAAAAGTGGTTTTTCAACACTATCACAAGTGCAAAAAGTGTTTTTTCCACACTAATACAAGTGCAAAAGTGGTTTCCTGCACCAACACAAGTGCGAAAAGTGGTTTTTCAACACTAACACAAGTGCGAAAAGTGGTTTTTCAACACTATCACAAGTGCAAAAAGTGTTTTTCCACACGAATACAAGTGCAAAAGTGGTTTCCTGCACCAACACAAGTGCGAAAAGTGGTTTTTCAACACTAACACAAGTGCGAAAAGTGCTTTTTCAACACTATCACAAGTGCAAAAAGTGTTTTTTCCACACTAATACAAGTGCAAAAGTGGTTTCCTGCACCAACACAAGTGCAAAAAGTGGTTTTTCAACACTAACACAAGTGCGAAAAGTGGTTTTTCAACACGAAGACAAGTGCGAAAAGTGGTTTTTCAACACTATCACAAGTGCAAAAAGTGTTTTTTCCACACGAATACAAGTGCAAAAGTGGTTTCCTGCACCAACACAAGTGCGAAAAGTGGTTTTTCAACACTAACACAAGTGCGAAAAGTGGTTTTCAACACTATCACAAGTGCAAAAAGTGTTTTTCCCACACTAATACAAGTGCAAAAGTGGTTTCCTGCACCAACACAAGTGCGAAAAGTGGTTTTTCAACACTAACACAAGTGCGAAAAGTGGTTTTTCAACACGAACACAAGTGCGAAAAGTGGTTTTCAACACTAACACAAGTGCGAAAAGTGGTTTTTCAACACTAACACAAGTGCGAAAAGTGGGTTTGCCACACTAATACAAGTGCAAAAGTGGTTTCCTGCACCAACACAAGTGCGAAAAGTGGTTTTTCAACACTAACACAAGTGCGAAAAGTGGTTTTTCAACACAATCACAAGTGAAAAAAGTGTTTTTCCACACTAATACAAGTGCAAAAGTGGTTTCCTGCACCAACACAAGTGCGAAAAGTGGTTTTTCAACACTAACACAAGTGCGAAAAGTGGTTTTTCAACACTAACACAAGTGCGAACAGTGCTTTTTCAACACTAACACAAGTGCGAAAAGTGTTTTTTCCACACTAATACAAGTGCAAAAGTGGTTTCCTGCACCAACACAAATGCGAAAAGTGGTTTTTCAACACTAACACAAGTGCGAAAAGTGGTTTTTCCACACTAATACAAGTGCAAAAGTGGTTTCCTGCACCAACACAAGTGCGAAAAGTGGTTTTTCAATACTAACACAAGTGCGAAAAGTGTTTTTCCACACTAATACAAGTGCAAAAGTGGTTTCCTGCACCAACACAAGTGCGAAAAGTGGTTTTTCAACACTAACACAAGTGCGAAAAGTGGTTTTCAACACTATCACAAGTGCAAAAAGTGTTTTTCCCACACTAATACAAGTGCAAAAGTGGTTTCCTGCACCAACACAAGTGCGAAAAGTGGTTTTTCAACACTAACACAAGTGCGAAAAGTGGTTTTTCAACACTATCACAAGTGCAAAAAGTGTTTTTTCCACACTAATACAAGTGCAAAAGTGGTTTCCTGCACCAACACAAGTGCGAAAAGTGGTTTTTCAACACTAACACAAGTGCGAAAAGTGGTTTTTCAACAATAACACAGGTGCGAAAAGTGGTTTTTCCACACTAATACAAGTGCAAAAGTGGTGTCCTGCACCAACACAAGTGCGAAAAGTGGTTTTTCAACACAAACACAAGTGCGAAAAGTGGTTTTCAACACTAACTCAAGTGCGAAAAGTGGTTTTTCAACACTAACACAAGTGCGAAAAGTGGTTTTTCCACACTAATACAGGTGAAAAAGTGGTTTCCTGCACCAACACAAGTGCGAAAAGTGGTTTTTCAACACTAACACAAGTGCGAAAAGTGGTTTTTCAACACTATCACAAGTGCAAAAAGTGTTTTTTCCACACTAATAGAAGTGCAAAAGTGGTTTCCTGCACCAACACAAGTGCGAAAAGTGGTTTTTCAACACTACACAAGTGCGAAAAGTGGTTTTTCCACACTAATACAAGTGCAAAAGTGGTTTCCTGCACCAACACAAGTGCGAAAAGTGGTTTTTCAACACTAACACAAGTGCGAAAAGTGGTTTTTCAACACTATCACAAGTGCAAAAAGTGTTTTTTCCACACTAATACAAGTGCAAAAGTGGTTTCCTGCACCAACACAAGTGCGAAAAGTGGTTTTTCAACACTGACACAAGTGCGAAAAGTGGTTTTTCAACACTAACACAAGTGCGAAAAGTGGTTTTTCCACACTAATACAAGTGCGAAAAGTGGTTTTTCAACACTAACACAAGTGCGAAAAGTGGTTTATCAACACTAACACAAGTGCGAAAAGTGGTTTTTCAACACTATCACAAGTGCAAAAAGTGTTTTTTCCACACTAATACAAGTGCAAAAGTGGTTTCCTGCACCAACACAAGTGCGAAAAGTGGTTTTTCAACACTAACACAAGTGCGAAAAGTGGTTTTTCAACACTATCACAAGTGCAAAAAGTGTTTTTCCACACGAATACAAGTGCAAAAGTGGTTTCCTGCACCAACACAAGTGCGAAAAGTGGTTTTTCAACACTAACACAAGTGCGAAAAGTGCTTTTTCAACACTATCACAAGTGCAAAAAGTGTTTTTTCCACACTAATACAAGTGCAAAAGTGGTTTCCTGCACCAACACAAGTGCAAAAAGTGGTTTTTCAACACTAACACAAGTGCGAAAAGTGGTTTTTCAACACGAAGACAAGTGCGAAAAGTGGTTTTTCAACACTATCACAAGTGCAAAAAGTGTTTTTTCCACACGAATACAAGTGCAAAAGTGGTTTCCTGCACCAACACAAGTGCGAAAAGTGGTTTTTCAACACTAACACAAGTGCGAAAAGTGGTTTTCAACACTATCACAAGTGCAAAAAGTGTTTTTCCCACACTAATACAAGTGCAAAAGTGGTTTCCTGCACCAACACAAGTGCGAAAAGTGGTTTTTCAACACTAACACAAGTGCGAAAAGTGGTTTTTCAACACGAACACAAGTGCGAAAAGTGGTTTTCAACACTAACACAAGTGCGAAAAGTGGTTTTTCAACACTAACACAAGTGCGAAAAGTGGGTTTGCCACACTAATACAAGTGCAAAAGTGGTTTCCTGCACCAACACAAGTGCGAAAAGTGGTTTTTCAACACTAACACAAGTGCGAAAAGTGGTTTTTCAACACAATCACAAGTGAAAAAAGTGTTTTTCCACACTAATACAAGTGCAAAAGTGGTTTCCTGCACCAACACAAGTGCGAAAAGTGGTTTTTCAACACTAACACAAGTGCGAAAAGTGGTTTTTCAACACTAACACAAGTGCGAACAGTGCTTTTTCAACACTAACACAAGTGCGAAAAGTGTTTTTTCCACACTAATACAAGTGCAAAAGTGGTTTCCTGCACCAACACAAATGCGAAAAGTGGTTTTTCAACACTAACACAAGTGCGAAAAGTGGTTTTTCAACACTAACACAAGTGCTTAAAATTGCTTTTTCAACACTATCACAAGTGCAAAAAGTGTTTTTTCCACACTAATACAAGTGCAAAAGTGGTTTCCTGCACCAACACAAGTGCGAAAAGTGGTTTTTCATCACTAACACAAGTGCGAAAAGTGGTTTTTCAACACTAACACAAGTGCGAAAAGTGGTTTTTCCACACTAATACAAGTGCAAAAGTGGTTTCCTGCACCAACACAAGTGCGAAAAGTGGTTTTTCAACACTAACACAAGTGCGAAAAGTGTTTTTCCACACTAATACAAGTGCAAAAGTGGTTTCCTGCACCAACACAAGTGCGAAAAGTGGTTTTTCAACACTAACACAAGTGCGAAAAGTGGTTTTCAACACTATCACAAGTGCAAAAAGTGTTTTTCCCACACTAATACAAGTGCAAAAGTGGTTTCCTGCACCAACACAAGTGCGAAAAGTGGTTTTTCAACACTAACACAAGTGCAAAAAGTGGTTTTTCAACACTATCACAAGTGCAAAAAGTGTTTTTTCCACACTAATACAAGTGCAAAAGTGGTTTCCTGCACCAACACAAGTGCGAAAAGTGGTTTTTCAACACTAACACAAGTGCGAAAAGTGGTTTTTCAACAATAACACAAGTGCGAAAAGTGGTTTTTCCACACTAATGCAAGTGCAAATGTGGTGTCCTGCACCAACACAAGTGCGAAAAGTGGTTTTTCAACACTAACACAAGTGCGAAAAGTGGTTTTCAACACTAACACAAGTGCGAAAAGTGGTTTTTCAACACTAACACAAGTGCGAAAAGTGGTTTTTCCACACTAATACAGGTGCAAAAGTGGTTTCCTGCACCAACACAAGTGCGAAAAGTGGTTTTTCAACACTAACACAAGTGCGAAAAGTGGTTTTTCAACACTATCACAAGTGCAAAAAGTGTTTTTTCCACACTAATACAAGTGCAAAAGTGGTTTCCTGCACCAACACAAGTGCGAAAAGTGGTTTTTCAACACTACACAAGTTCGAAAAGTGGTTTTTCCACACTAATACAAGTGCAAAAGTGGTTTCCTGCACCAACACAAGTGCGAAAAGTGGTTTTTCAACACTAACACAAGTGCGAAAAGTGGTTTTTCAACACTATCACAAGTGCAAAAAGTGTTTTTTCCACACTAATACAAGTGCAAAAGTGGTTTCCTGCACCAACACAAGTGCGAAAAGTGGTTTTTCAACACTAACACAAGTGCGAAAAGTGGTTTTTAAACACTATCACAAGTGCGAAAAGTGTTTTTTCCACACTAATACAAGTGCAAAAGTGGTTTCCTGCACCAACACAAGTGCGAAAAGTGTTTTTCCCACACTAATACAAGTGCAAAAGTGGTTTCCTGCACCAACACAAGTGCGAAAAGTGGTTTTTCAACACTAACACAAGTGCGAAAAGTGGTTTTTCAACACTATCACACGTGCAAAAAGTGTTTTTTCCACACTATTACAAGTGCAAAAGTGGTTTCCTGCAACAACACAAGTGCGAAAAGTGGTTTTTCAACACTAACACAAGTGCGAAAAGTGGTTTTTCAACACTATCACAAGTGCAAAAAGTGTTTTTTCCACACTAATGCAAGTGCAAAAGTGGTTTCCTGCACCAACACAAGTGCGAAAAGTGGTTTTTCAACACTAACACAAGTGCGAAAAGTGGTTTTTCAACACTAACACAAGTGCGAAAAGTGATTTTTCCACACTAATACAAGTGCAAAAGTGGTTTCCTGCACCAACACAAGTGCGAAAAGTGGTTTTTCCACACTAACACAAGTGCGAAAAGTTTTTTTTCAACACTATCACAAGTGCAAAAAGTGTTTTTTCCACACTAATACAAGTGCAAAAGTGGTTTCCTGCACCAACACAAGTGCGAAAAGTGGTTTTTCATCACTAACACAAGTGTGAAAAGTGGTTTTTCAACACTAACACAAGTGCGAAAAGTGGTTTTTCCACACTAATACAAGTGCAAAAGTGGTTTCCTGCACCAACACAAGTGCGAAAAGTGTTTTTTCAACACTAACACAAGTGCGAAAAGTGTTTTTCCACACTAATACAAGTGTAAAAGTGGTTTCCTGCACCAACACAAGTGCGAAAATTGGTTTTTCAACACTAACACAAGTGCGAAAAGTGGTTTTCAACACTATCACAAGTGCAAAAAGTGTTTTTCCCACACTAATACAAGTGCAAAAGTGGTTTCCTGCACCAACACAAGTGCGAAAAGTGGTTTTTCAACACTAACACAAGTGCGAAAAGTGGTTTTTCAACACTAACACAAGTGCGAAAAGTGGTTTTTCAACACTATCACAAGTGCAAAAAGTGTTTTTTCCACACTAATACAAGTGCAAAAGTGGTTTCCTGCACCAACACAAGTGCGAAAAGTGGTTTTTCAACACTAACACAAGTGCGAAAAGTGGTTTTTCAACACTAACACAAGTGCGAAAAGTGGTTTTTCCACACTAATACAAGTGCAAAAGTGGTGTCCTGCACCAACACAAGTGCGAAAAGTGGTTTTTCAACACTAACACAAGTGCGAAAAGTGGTTTTCAACACTAACACAAGTGCGAAAAGTGGTTTTTCAACACTAACACAAGTGCGAAAAGTGGTTTTTCCACACTAATACAAGTGCAAAAGTGGTTTCCTGCACCAACACAAGTGCGAAAAGTGGTTTTTCAACACTAACACAAGTGCGAAAAGTGGTTTTTCAACAGTATCACAAGTGCAAAAAGTGTTTTTTCCACACTAATACAAGTGCAAAAGTGGTTTCCTGCACCAACACAAGTGCGAAAAGTGGTTTTTCAACACTACACAAGTGCGAAAAGTGGTTTTTCCACACTAATACAAGTGCAAAAGTGGTTTCCTGCACCAACACAAGTGCGAAAAGTGGTTTTTCAACACTAACACAAGTGCGAAAAGTGGTTTTTCAACACTATCACAAGTGCAAAAAGTGTTTTTTCCACACTAATACAAGTGCAAAAGTGGTTTCCTGCACCAACACAAGTGCGAAAAGTGGTTTTTCAACACTGACACAAGTGCGAAAAGTGGTTTTTCAACACTAACACAAGTGCGAAAAGTGGTTTTTCCACACTAATACAAGTGCGAAAAGTGGTTTTTCAACACTAACACAAGTGCGAAAAGTGGTTTTTCAACACTAATACAAGTGCGAAAAGTGGTTTTTCAACACTATCACAAGTGCAAAAAGTGTTTTTTCCACACGAATACAAGTGCAAAAGTGGTTTCCTGCACCAACACAAGTGCGAAAAGTGGTTTTTCCACACTAACACAAGTGCGAAAAGTTTTTTTTCAACACTATCACAAGTGCAAAAAGTGTTTTTTCCACACTAATACAAGTGCAAAAGTGGTTTCCTGCACCAACACAAGTGCGAAAAGTGGTTTTTCATCACTAACACAAGTGTGAAAAGTGGTTTTTCAACACTAACACAAGTGCGAAAAGTGGTTTTTCCACACTAATACAAGTGCAAAAGTGGTTTCCTGCACCAACACAAGTGCGAAAAGTGTTTTTTCAACACTAACACAAGTGCGAAAAGTGTTTTTCCACACTAATACAAGTGCAAAAGTGGTTTCCTGCACCAACACAAGTGCGAAAAGTGGTTTTTCAACACTAACACAAGTGCGAAAAGTGGTTTTCAACACTATCACAAGTGCAAAAAGTGTTTTTCCCACACTAATACAAGTGCAAAAGTGGTTTCCTGCACCAACACAAGTGCGAAAAGTGGTTTTTCAACACTAACACAAGTGCGAAAAGTGGTTTTTCAACACTAACACAAGTGCGAAAAGTGGTTTTTCAACACTATCACAAGTGCAAAAAGTGTTTTTTCCACACTAATACAAGTGCAAAAGTGGTTTCCTGCACCAACACAAGTGCGAAAAGTGGTTTTTCAACACTAACACAAGTGCGAAAAGTGGTTTTTCAACACTAACACAAGTGCGAAAAGTGGTTTTTCCACACTAATACAAGTGCAAAAGTGGTGTCCTGCACCAACACAAGTGCGAAAAGTGGTTTTTCAACACTAACACAAGTGCGAAAAGTGGTTTTCAACACTAACACAAGTGCGAAAAGTGGTTTTTCAACACTAACACAAGTGCGAAAAGTGGTTTTTCCACACTAATACAAGTGCAAAAGTGGTTTCCTGCACCAACACAAGTGCGAAAAGTGGTTTTTCAACACTAACACAAGTGCGAAAAGTGGTTTTTCAACAGTATCACAAGTGCAAAAAGTGTTTTTTCCACACTAATACAAGTGCAAAAGTGGTTTCCTGCACCAACACAAGTGCGAAAAGTGGTTTTTCAACACTACACAAGTGCGAAAAGTGGTTTTCCACACTAATACAAGTGCAAAAGTGGTTTCCTGCACCAACACAAGTGCGAAAAGTGGTTTTTCAACACTAACACAAGTGCGAAAAGTGGTTTTTCAACACTAACACAAGTGCGAAAAGTGGTTTTTCCACACTAATACAAGTGCGAAAAGTGGTTTTTCAACACTAACACAAGTGCGAAAAGTCGTTTTTCAACACTAACACAAGTGCGAAAAGTGGTTTTTCAACACTATCACAAGTGCAAAAAGTGTTTTTTCCACACGAATACAAGTGCAAAAGTGGTTTCCTGCACCAACACAAGTGCGAAAAGTGGTTTTTCAACACTAACACAAGTGCGAAAAGTGGTTTTCAACACTATCACAAGTGCAAAAAGTGTTTTTCCCACACTAATACAAGTGCAAAAGTGGTTTTCCTGCACCAACACAAGTGCGAAAAGTGGTTTTTCAACACTGTCACAAGTGCGAAAAGTGGTTTTTCAACACCATCACAAGTGCGAAAAGTGATTTTTCCACACTAATACAAGTGCAAAAGTGGTTTCCTGCACCAACACAAGTGCGAAAAGTGGTTTTTCAACACTGACACAAGTGCGAAAAGTGGTTTTTCAACACTAACACAAGTGCGAAAAGTGGTTTTTCAACACTATCACAAGTGAAAAAAGTGTTTTTCCACACTAATACAAGTGCAAAAGTGGTTTCCTGCACCAACACAAGTGCGAAAAGTGGTTTTTCAACACTAACACAAGTGCGAAAAGTGGTTTTTCAACACTAACACAAGTGCGAACAGTGCTTTTTCAACACTAACACAAGTGCGAAAAGTGTTTTTTCCACACTAATACAAGTGCAAAAGTGGTTTCCTGCACCAACACAAATGCGAAAAGTGGTTTTTCAACACTAACACAAGTGCGAAAAGTGGTTTTTCAACACTAACACAAGTGCTTAAAATTGCTTTTTCAACACTATCACAAGTGCAAAAAGTGTTTTTTCCACACTAATACAAGTGCAAAAGTGGTTTCCTGCACCAACACAAGTGCGAAAAGTGGTTTTTCATCACTAACACAAGTGCGAAAAGTGGTTTTTCAACACTAACACAAGTGCGAAAAGTGGTTTTTCCACACTAATACAAGTGCAAAAGTGGTTTCCTGCACCAACACAAGTGCGAAAAGTGGTTTTTCAACACTAACACAAGTGCGAAAAGTGTTTTTCCACACTAATACAAGTGCAAAAGTGGTTTCCTGCACCAACACAAGTGCGAAAAGTGGTTTTTCAACACTAACACAAGTGCGAAAAGTGGTTTTCAACACTATCACAAGTGCAAAAAGTGTTTTTCCCACACTAATACAAGTGCAAAAGTGGTTTCCTGCACCAACACAAGTGCGAAAAGTGGTTTTTCAACACTAACACAAGTGCGAAAAGTGGTTTTTCAACACTATCACAAGTGCAAAAAGTGTTTTTTCCACACTAATACAAGTGCAAAAGTGGTTTCCTGCACCAACACAAGTGCGAAAAGTGGTTTTTCAACACTAACACAAGTGCGAAAAGTGGTTTTTCAACAATAACACAAGTGCGAAAAGTGGTTTTTCCACACTAATGCAAGTGCAAATGTGGTGTCCTGCACCAACACAAGTGCGAAAAGTGGTTTTTCAACACTAACACAAGTGCGAAAAGTGGTTTTCAACACTAACACAAGTGCGAAAAGTGGTTTTTCAACACTAACACAAGTGCGAAAAGTGGTTTTTCCACACTAATACAGGTGCAAAAGTGGTTTCCTGCACCAACACAAGTGCGAAAAGTGGTTTTTCAACACTAACACAAGTGCGAAAAGTGGTTTTTCAACACTATCACAAGTGCAAAAAGTGTTTTTTCCACACTAATACAAGTGCAAAAGTGGTTTCCTGCACCAACACAAGTGCGAAAAGTGGTTTTTCAACACTACACAAGTTCGAAAAGTGGTTTTTCCACACTAATACAAGTGCAAAAGTGGTTTCCTGCACCAACACAAGTGCGAAAAGTGGTTTTTCAACACTAACACAAGTGCGAAAAGTGGTTTTTCAACACTATCACAAGTGCAAAAAGTGTTTTTTCCACACTAATACAAGTGCAAAAGTGGTTTCCTGCACCAACACAAGTGCGAAAAGTGGTTTTTCAACACTAACACAAGTGCGAAAAGTGGTTTTTAAACACTATCACAAGTGCGAAAAGTGTTTTTTCCACACTAATACAAGTGCAAAAGTGGTTTCCTGCACCAACACAAGTGCGAAAAGTGGTTTTTCCCACACTAATACAAGTGCAAAAGTGGTTTCCTGCACCAACACAAGTGCGAAAAGTGGTTTTTCAACACTAACACAAGTGCGAAAAGTGGTTTTTCAACACTATCACAAGTGCAAAAAGTGTTTTTTCCACACTAATACAAGTGCAAAAGTGGTTTCCTGCACCAACACAAGTGCGAAAAGTGGTTTTTCAACACTAACACAAGTGCGAAAAGTGGTTTTTCAACACTAACACAAGTGCGAAAAGTGGTTTTTCCACACTAATACAAGTGCAAAAGTGGTGTCCTGCACCAACACAAGTGCGAAAAGTGGTTTTTCAACACTAACACAAGTGCGAAAAGTGGTTTTCAACACTAACACAAGTGCGAAAAGTGGTTTTTCAACACTAACACAAGTGCGAAAAGTGGTTTTTCCACACTAATACAAGTGCAAAAGTGGTTTCCTGCACCAACACAAGTGCGAAAAGTGGTTTTTCAACACTAACACAAGTGCGAAAAGTGGTTTTTCAACAGTATCACAAGTGCAAAAAGTGTTTTTTCCACACTAATACAAGTGCGAAAAGTGGTTTTTCAACACTATCACAAGTGCAAAAAGTGTTTTTTCCACACTAATACAAGTGCAAAAGTGGTTTCCTGCACCAACACAAGTGCGAAAAGTGGTTTTTCAACACTGACACAAGTGCGAAAAGTGGTTTTTCAACACTAACACAAGTGCGAAAAGTGGTTTTTCCACACTAATACAAGTGCGAAAAGTGGTTTTTCAACACTAACACAAGTGCGAAAAGTGGTTTTTCAACACTAATACAAGTGCGAAAAGTGGTTTTTCAACACTATCACAAGTGCAAAAAGTGTTTTTTCCACACGAATACAAGTGCAAAAGTGGTTTCCTGCACCAACACAAGTGCGAAAAGTGGTTTTTCCACACTAACACAAGTGCGAAAAGTTTTTTTTCAACACTATCACAAGTGCAAAAAGTGTTTTTTCCACACTAATACAAGTGCAAAAGTGGTTTCCTGCACCAACACAAGTGCGAAAAGTGGTTTTTCATCACTAACACAAGTGTGAAAAGTGGTTTTTCAACACTAACACAAGTGCGAAAAGTGGTTTTTCCACACTAATACAAGTGCAAAAGTGGTTTCCTGCACCAACACAAGTGCGAAAAGTGTTTTTTCAACACTAACACAAGTGCGAAAAGTGTTTTTCCACACTAATACAAGTGCAAAAGTGGTTTCCTGCACCAACACAAGTGCGAAAAGTGGTTTTTCAACACTAACACAAGTGCGAAAAGTGGTTTTCAACACTATCACAAGTGCAAAAAGTGTTTTTCCCACACTAATACAAGTGCAAAAGTGGTTTCCTGCACCAACACAAGTGCGAAAAGTGGTTTTTCAACACTAACACAAGTGCGAAAAGTGGTTTTTCAACACTAACACAAGTGCGAAAAGTGGTTTTTCAACACTATCACAAGTGCAAAAAGTGTTTTTTCCACACTAATACAAGTGCAAAAGTGGTTTCCTGCACCAACACAAGTGCGAAAAGTGGTTTTTCAACACTAACACAAGTGCGAAAAGTGGTTTTTCAACACTAACACAAGTGCGAAAAGTGGTTTTTCCACACTAATACAAGTGCAAAAGTGGTGTCCTGCACCAACACAAGTGCGAAAAGTGGTTTTTCAACACTAACACAAGTGCGAAAAGTGGTTTTCAACACTAACACAAGTGCGAAAAGTGGTTTTTCAACACTAACACAAGTGCGAAAAGTGGTTTTTCCACACTAATACAAGTGCAAAAGTGGTTTCCTGCACCAACACAAGTGCGAAAAGTGGTTTTTCAACACTAACACAAGTGCGAAAAGTGGTTTTTCAACAGTATCACAAGTGCAAAAAGTGTTTTTTCCACACTAATACAAGTGCAAAAGTGGTTTCCTGCACCAACACAAGTGCGAAAAGTGGTTTTTCAACACTACACAAGTGCGAAAATTGGTTTTTCCACACTAATACAAGTGCAAAAGTGGTTTCCTGCACCAACACAAGTGCGAAAAGTGGTTTTTCAACACTAACACAAGTGCGAAAAGTGGTTTTTCAACACTATCACAAGTGCAAAAAGTGTTTTTTCCACACTAATACAAGTGCAAAAGTGGTTTCCTGCACCAACACAAGTGCGAAAAGTGGTTTTTCAACACTGACACAAGTGCGAAAAGTGGTTTTTCAACACTAACACAAGTGCGAAAAGTGGTTTTTCCACACTAATACAAGTGCGAAAAGTGGTTTTTCAACACTAACACAAGTGCGAAAAGTGGTTTTTCAACACTAACACAAGTGCGAAAAGTGGTTTTTCAACACTATCACAAGTGCAAAAAGTGTTTTTTCCACACGAATACAAGTGCAAAAGTGGTTTCCTGCACCAACACAAGTGCGAAAAGTGGTTTTTCAACACTAACACAAGTGCGAAAAGTGGTTTTCAACACTATCACAAGTGCAAAAAGTGTTTTTCCCACACTAATACAAGTGCAAAAGTGGTTTTCCTGCACCAACACAAGTGCGAAAAGTGGTTTTTCAACACTGACACAAGTGCGAAAAGTGGTTTTTCAACACTATCACAAGTGCAAAAAGTGTTTTTTCCACACTAATACAAGTGCAAAAGTGGTTTCCTGCACCAACACAAGTGCGAAAAGTGGTTTTTCAACACTGACACAAGTGCGAAAAGTGGTTTTTCAACACTAACACAAGTGCGAAAAGTGGTTTTTCAACACTATCACAAGTGAAAAAATGTTTTTCCACACTAATACAAGTGCAAAAGTGGTTTCCTGCACCAACACAAGTGCGAAAAGTGGTTTTTCAACACTAACACAAGTGCGAAAAGTGGTTTTCAACACTATCACAAGTGCAAAAGTCGTTTCCTGCACCAACACAAGTGCGAAAAGTGGTTTTTCAACACTAACACAAGTGCGAAAAGTGGTTTTTCAACACTATCACAAGTGCGAAAAGTGTTTTTTCCACACTAATACAAGTGCAAAAGTGGTTTCCTGCATCAACACAAGTGCGAAATGTGGTTTTTCAACACTAACACAAGTGCGAAAAGTGGTTTTTCAACACTATCACACGTGCAAAAAGTGTTTTTTCCACACTATCACAAGTGCAAAAAGTGTTTTTTCCACACTAATGCAAGTGCAAAAGTGGTTTCCTGCACCAACACAAGTGCGAAAAGTGGTTTTTCAACACTAACACAAGTGCGAAAAGTGGTTTTTCAACACTAACACAAGTGCGAAAAGTGATTTTTCCACACTAATACAAGTGCAAAAGTGGTTTCCTGCACCAACACAAGTGCGAAAAGTGGTTTTTCCACACTAACACAAGTGCGAAAAGTTTTTTTTCAACACTATCACAAGTGCAAAAAGTGTTTTTTCCACACTAATACAAGTGCAAAAGTGGTTTCCTGCACCAACACAAGTGCGAAAAGTGGTTTTTCATCACTAACACAAGTGCGAAAAGTGGTTTTTCAACACTAACACAAGTGCGAAAAGTGGTTTTTCCACACTAATACAAGTGCAAAAGTGGTGTCCTGCACCAACACAAGTGCGAAAAGTGGTTTTTCAACACTAACACAAGTGCGAAAAGTGGTTTTCAACACTAACACAAGTGCGAAAAGTGGTTTTTCAACACTAACACAAGTGCGAAAAGTGGTTTTTCCACACTAATACAAGTGCAAAAGTGGTTTCCTGCACCAACACAAGTGCGAAAAGTGGTTTTTCAACACTAACACAAGTGCGAAAAGTGGTTTTTCAACAGTATCACAAGTGCAAAAAGTGTTTTTTCCACACTAATACAAGTGCAAAAGTGGTTTCCTGCACCAACACAAGTGCGAAAAGTGGTTTTTCAACACTACACAAGTGCGAAAAGTGGTTTTTCCACACTAATACAAGTGCAAAAGTGGTTTCCTGCACCAACACAAGTGCGAAAAGTGGTTTTTCAACACTAACACAAGTGCGAAAAGTGGTTTTTCAACACTATCACAAGTGCAAAAAGTGTTTTTTCCACACTAATACAAGTGCAAAAGTGGTTTCCTGCACCAACACAAGTGCGAAAAGTGGTTTTTCAACACTGACACAAGTGCGAAAAGTGGTTTTTCAACACTAACACAAGTGCGAAAAGTGGTTTTTCCACACTAATACAAGTGCGAAAAGTGGTTTTTCAACACTAACACAAGTGCGAAAAGTGGTTTTTCAACACTAATACAAGTGCGAAAAGTGGTTTTTCAACACTATCACAAGTGCAAAAAGTGTTTTTTCCACACGAATACAAGTGCAAAAGTGGTTTCCTGCACCAACACAAGTGCGAAAAGTGGTTTTTCCACACTAACACAAGTGCGAAAAGTTTTTTTTCAACACTATCACAAGTGCAAAAAGTGTTTTTTCCACACTAATACAAGTGCAAAAGTGGTTTCCTGCACCAACACAAGTGCGAAAAGTGGTTTTTCATCACTAACACAAGTGTGAAAAGTGGTTTTTCAACACTAACACAAGTGCGAAAAGTGGTTTTTCCACACTAATACAAGTGCAAAAGTGGTTTCCTGCACCAACACAAGTGCGAAAAGTGTTTTTTCAACACTAACACAAGTGCGAAAAGTGTTTTTCCACACTAATACAAGTGCAAAAGTGGTTTCCTGCACCAACACAAGTGCGAAAAGTGGTTTTTCAACACTAACACAAGTGCGAAAAGTGGTTTTCAACACTATCACAAGTGCAAAAAGTGTTTTTCCCACACTAATACAAGTGCAAAAGTGGTTTCCTGCACCAACACAAGTGCAAAAAGTGGTTTTTCAACACTAACACAAGTGCGAAAAGTGGTTTTTCAACACTAACACAAGTGCGAAAAGTGGTTTTTCAACACTATCACAATTGCAAAAAGTGTTTTTTCCACACTAATACAAGTGCAAAAGTGGTTTCCTGCACCAACACAAGTGCGAAAAGTGGTTTTTCAACACTAACACAAGTGCGAAAAGTGGTTTTTCAACACTAACACAAGTGCGAAAAGTGGTTTTTCCACACTAATACAAGTGCAAAAGTGGTGTCCTGCACCAACACAAGTGCGAAAAGTGGTTTTTCAACACTAACACAAGTGCGAAAAGTGGTTTTCAACACTAACACAAGTGCGAAAAGTGGTTTTTCAACACTAACACAAGTGCGAAAAGTGGTTTTTCCACACTAATACAAGTGCAAAAGTGGTTTCCTGCACCAACACAAGTGCGAAAAGTGGTTTTTCAACACTAACACAAGTGCGAAAAGTGGTTTTTCAACAGTATCACAAGTGCAAAAAGTGTTTTTTCCACACTAATACAAGTGCAAAAGTGGTTTCCTGCACCAACACAAGTGCGAAAAGTGGTTTTTCAACACTACACAAGTGCGAAAAGTGGTTTTTCCACACTAATACAAGTGCGAAAAGTGGTTTTTCAACACTAACACAAGTGCAAAAAGTGGTTTTTCAACACTAATACAAGTGCGAAAAGTGGTTTTTCAACACTATCACAAGTGCAAAAAGTGTTTTTTCCACACGAATACAAGTGCAAAAGTGGTTTCCTGCACCAACACAAGTGCGAAAAGTGGTTTTTCCACACTAACACAAGTGCGAAAAGTTTTTTTTCAACACTATCACAAGTGCAAAAAGTGTTTTTTCCACACTAATACAAGTGCAAAAGTGGTTTCCTGCACCAACACAAGTGCGAAAAGTGGTTTTTCATCACTAACACAAGTGTGAAAAGTGGTTTTTCAACACTAACACAAGTGCGAAAAGTGGTTTTCCACACTAATACAAGTGCAAAAGTGGTTTCCTGCACCAACACAGGTGCGAAAAGTGTTTTTTCAACACTAACACAAGTGTGAAAAGTGTTTTTCCACACTAATAAAAGTGCAAAAGTGGTTTCCTGCACCAACACAAGTGCGAAAAGTGGTTTTTCAACACTAACACAAGTGCGAAAAGTGGTTTTCAACACTATCACAAGTGCAAAAAGTGTTTTTCCCACACTAATACAAGTGCAAAAGTGGTTTCCTGCACCAACACAAGTGCGAAAAGTGGTTTTTCAACACTAAGACAAGTGCGAAAAGTGGTTTTTCAACACTAACACAAGTGCGAAAAGTGGTTTTTCAACACTATCACAAGTGCAAAAAGTGTTTTTTCCACACTAATACAAGTGCAAAAGTGGTTTCCTGCACCAACACAAGTGCGAAAAGTGGTTTTTCAACTCTAACACAAGTGCGAAAAGTGGTTTTTCAACACTAACACAAGTGCGAAAAGTGGTTTTTCCACACTAATACAAGTGCAAAAGTGGTGTCCTGCACCAACACAAGTGCGAAAAGTGGTTTTTCAACACTAACACAAGTGCGAAAAGTGGTTTTCAACACTAACACAAGTGCGAAAAGTGGTTTTTCAACACTAACACAAGTGCGAAAAGTGGTTTTTCCACACTAATACAAGTGCAAAAGTGGTTTCCTGCACCAACACAAGTGCGAAAAGTGGTTTTTCAACACTAACACAAGTGCGAAAAGTGGTTTTTCAACAGTATCACAAGTGCAAAAAGTGTTTTTTCCACACTAATACAAGTGCAAAAGTGGTTTCCTGCACCAACACAAGTGCGAAAAGTGGTTTTTCAACACTACACAAGTACGAAAAGTGGTTTTTCCACACTAATACAAGTGCAAAAGTGGTTTCCTGCACCAACACAAGTGCGAAAAGTGGTTTTTCAACACTAACACAAGTGCCAAAAGTGGTTTTTCAACACTATCACAAGTGCAAAAAGTGTTTTTTCCACACTAATACAAGTGCAAAAGTGGTTTCCTGCACCAACACAAGTGCGAAAAGTGGTTTTTCAACACTGACACAAGTGCGAAAAGTGGTTTTTCAACACTAACACAAGTGCGAAAAGTGGTTTTTCCACACTAATACAAGTGCGAAAAGTGGTTTTTCAACACTAACACAAGTGCGAAAAGTGGTTTTTCAACACTATCACAAGTGCAAAAAGTGTTTTTTCCACACGAATACAAGTGCAAAAGTGGTTTCCTGCACCAACACAAGTGCGAAAAGTGGTTTTTCAACACTAACACAAGTGCGAAAAGTGGTTTTCAACACTATCACAAGTGCAAAAAGTGTTTTTCCCACACTAATACAAGTGCAAAAGTGGTTTTCCTGCACCAACACAAGTGCGAAAAGTGGTTTTTCAACACTGACACAAGTGCGAAAAGTCGTTTTTCAACACTATCACAAGTGCAAAAAGTGTTTTTTCCACACTAATACAAGTGCAAAAGTGGTTTCCTGCACCAACACAAGTGCGAAAAGTGGTTTTTCAACACTAACACAAGTGCGAAAAGTGGTTTTTCAACAATAACACAAGTGCGAAAAGTGGTTTTTCCACACTAATAAAAGTGCAAAAGTGGTGTCCTGCACCAACACAAGTGCGAAAAGTGGTTTTTCAACACAAACACAAGTGCGAAAAGTGGTTTTCAACACTAACTCAAGTGCGAAAAGTGGTTTTTCAACACTAACACAAGTGCGAAAAGTGGTTTTTCCACACTAATACAGGTGCAGAAGTGGTTTCCTGCACCAACACAAGTGCGAAAAGTGGTTTTTCAACACTAACACAAGTGCGAAAAGTGGTTTTTCAACACTATCACAAGTGCAAAAAGTGTTTTTCCACACTAATACAAGTGCAAAAGTGGTTTCCTGCACCAACACAAGTGCGAAAAGTAGTTTTTCAACACTACACAAGTGCGAAAAGTGGTTTTTCCACACTAATACAAGTGCAAAAGTGGTTTCCTGCACCAACACAAGTGCGAAAAGTGGTTTTTCAACACTAACACAAGTGCGAAAAGTGGTTTTTCAACACTATCACAAGTGCAAAAAGTGTTTTTTCCACACTAATACAAGTGCAAAAGTGGTTTCCTGCACCAACACAAGTGCGAAAAGTGGTTTTTCAACACTGACACAAGTGCGAAAAGTGGTTTTTCAACACTAACACAAGTGCGAAAAGTGGTTTTTCCACACTAATACAAGTGCGAAAAGTGGTTTTTCAACACTAACACAAGTGCGAAAAGTGGTTTTTCAACACTAACACAAGTGCGAAAAGTGGTTTTTCAACACTATCACAAGTGCAAAAAGTGTTTTTTCCACACGAATACAAGTGCAAAAGTGGTTTCCTGCACCAACACAAGTGCGAAAAGTGGTTTTTCAACACTAACACAAGTGCGAAAAGTGGTTTTCAACACTATCACAAGTGCAAAAAGTGTTTTTCCCACACTAATACAAGTGCAAAAGTGGTTTTCCTGCACCAACACAAGTGCGAAAAGTGGTTTTTCAACACTGACACAAGTGCGAAAAGTCGTTTTTCAACACTATCACAAGTGCAAAAAGTGTTTTTTCCACACTAATACAAGTGCAAAAGTGGTTTCCTGCACCAACACAAGTGCGAAAAGTGGTTTTTCAACACTAACACAAGTGCAAAAAGTGGTTTTTCAACAATAACACAAGTGCGAAAAGTGGTTTTTCCACACTAATAAAAGTGCAAAAGTGGTGTCCTGCACCAACACAAGTGCGAAAAGTGGTTTTTCAACACAAACACAAGTGCGAAAAGTGGTTTTCAACACTAACTCAAGTGCGAAAAGTGGTTTTTCAACACTAACACAAGTGCGAAAAGTGGTTTTTCCACACTAATACAGGTGCAAAAGTGGTTTCCTGCACCAACACAAGTGCGAAAAGTGGTTTTTCAACACTAACACAAGTGCGAAAAGTGGTTTTTCAACACTATCACAAGTGCAAAAAGTGT
>NW_027618396.1:0-72500 GCF_964187855.1 Myxine glutinosa | reverse complement strand
TTGAAAGAACCATGTCACTGATTGTCTTTCGCAGCAAGAAGTCAATAACAGGATTATATCACAAGTGGCGTGACAAAATGTAAGGACAGGTACATTTGACGATTGGCTTCACAATCAGGTATATAAGGGTTGTTGCGTTCTGTATTAGTGGAAAACAACTGCTGCACATCTACAAAAGTTATTGCCACTTCCTTTGGAGATGGTCCGTCAACTTGACAATGCTGTTTGTCATGGAGTGGTGGCTTTACGAAATTCTGGCATGAAACAGCGTGCTATTGCTCAGCAGTATGGCATCACTCAAGGTCAGGGTGTCAAATATTCTGAAAGGAAAATGCTCAGAGGGGTGTCCCTACTCCAATACCGAGGCCAGAACGTCCACGCAGAACCACAAGGAGAGATGATCGCCAGCTGCACCGGTTAGTCTGCAATGGCCGTACCAAGTCAGCTAATCGCTTAGGGCTGAGTGGCAGCAACTGACAAATGTGCCTGTATCCAGAAGGCTAGTCAACCAACGACTGGTTCAAGCAGGCTATCGTGCCAGGCGTACCCTGAGAAAGCCACACTTGACTAGACAACACAGCCAGCGCCGATTGCAGTGGGCCAGAGAGCACCGTCAATGGCAGCCAGGACACTGGAATCACGTGACCTTCAGTGACGAGTCTAGATTTCTGGTCTATCGTCAAGATGGCCACGTCCGAGTGCGCAGACAAGTGCATGAAGCCCACAACGAAGATTGTATAGTGCCAAGAGTCCAAGCTGGAGGTGGTGGGGTGACCGTTTGGGCTGCTTATCATGCAGGGGGCAAAACTGACCTGGTTGTTCTGAATGGAAACCTGAACCAGTTCAAGTACAGGGTCATTCTGGAAGAAACATTGCTTCCATTTGCTCATGCAGCCTTTCGAGGAAACTTTGTCTTCCAAGATGACAATGCACAGCCTCATCGTGCTCGCATGATCCAACACTTTCTTGCTGACCGTGTGGTGTAGAGCATATGGAGTGGCCTGCCATGTCCCCGGATATGAATCCGATAGAGAACTTGTTGGCAGAATTAACGCGTCAAATCGACAACTTGGACCAGCAGCCGACCTCTGTGCGTGAATTGCAGCAGACTATTGTCACTGCATGGCAAGCGATTCCTGTCCAAACCTTGGCAAATCTCATGAACAGCTTGCCTCGACGTGTACGTGCTCTCCTGAATGCTCGTGGGGGTTACACGAAGTACTGAACTGTAATTTTATTGTCCGTAATCCCAGTCATAATTTAGCTTTTGTTTTTTTTGAATTTTTTTTTGGCTAATGTGCAAAATAAAGAGATACTTCTGGAAAACGTACAGAAGTTTAACACAGTACTGTCCGTGAATTGAGTTCGATATCAGTTTACATCACTTTCAAGGATCAATTTATTTGCTTCGAAATGTCAAATGTGGTTTTTGTTTCTTTTAAAGGTCACATTAACAAAATCTAGAATAATTTCAACATAATTCCAATGAACTTTTGGTTCTAAGTCATCTTGAAAGTAAGTTCACCCCCACTAAAACGATATTCCATATTAAATACCAAGTGTGTGTGTGTGTGTGTGTGTGTGTGTGTGTGTGTGTGTGTGTGTGTATGTATGTATGTATGTATGTATGTATGTATGTATGTATATATATATATATATATATATATATATATATATATATATATATATATACTGTATATACACACACACATCACAAAAAGCATGAATCACAAGCCTCAATCACAAAAAAACAAAAAGCATGAACATCACAAGGGGGAGGTGCAACAAAAGCCACAGCACTGCAACACAAAGGCACGCACCTGAATACAGTCAAAACAAAATGACACAGGAATTGGACACAACACTCCAAACAGTCAAGGACAGAATGACAGCAGACAATATCGTGTGTGTCCTCCCTGAGCTGTGATGCAGGCTGTACACCTCCGATGCATGCTCTGTACCAGGCATCTGATGCGGTTCCTGGGGAAGTCTGTCCCACTCCTCCTGCAAGCCTTGAATGAGCATTTGCCGATTGACAGTCGTTGATCTCCTCGATGCAAGACGTCGACCAAGCTCATCCCATAAATGCTCAATGGGATTGAGGTCAGGGGATTAAGGCATCCAACGCATCACTTCAACACCCTGTTCATGGAGGAAGTTGGTGGTCAGGTGAGCAGCATGGGGTCAAGCATTGTCCTGCTGGAAAATTGCGATGTCATGATGAGCCTGGAAAAATGGCAGCAGATGAGGTCTCAAAACTTCATTGACATAACGCTGACTCATGAGATTGCCTTCGATGACGACCAGAGGTGTCCTGAAATGGGTGGAAATGCCGGCCCATACCACCACACTGGGTCCTCCCCAACGATTGATCTGGCGAATACAGCATGATGCATACCTTTTCCCACCTCTGCGCCATACCCGTTGATGCCCACCAGCAGCATGGAGGCAAAATGTGGACTCATCGCTGAACAAGACTGCACTCAACTGTTGCTGTGTCCAGCGGCGATGCTGCAGATGCCATCTTAGTGTGTTCCACCGATGCACTGTGTTCAACACTGGACCTCTGCAAGGACGTCTTGCCACCAAGCCCCGACTTCTCAAGCGCCTCCCCACAGTAGAGACACTGATGCGGTTGTTGTGGCGACTTTTTGTCACTGCAGCTGTTTGCGTCGCAGGGTGGAAACGATCACCAAGATGCTGCAGCACAATCCAGCGCTTGGTTTGGGGTGGTTACCCGTGGTCTTCCTCTTCGTGGACCATCATTCACAGTTCCAGTTTCACCGTAACGCCTGGCCAGGTTGGAAATTGCAGGCTGTGAGCAACCAAGACGTTGGGCAATTGTTCGCTGGGTTACACCAACCTCAGGGATCACAATTGCCCTAAAACGTTGTTCAGATGTCAGGTGTGGAATCTGAATTTTCTTGTTGTTTTCCCTGTCAGAAGCCTCTCGAGCAGGGGTTCCCAACCTTTTTTTAAAATGTTATGGCCCCCTTGGCTCCCAGAGCGCATCCCCAGCACCCCCCTCCCTTTCGCGAGGGTCGAGCAGCGGAGCGTGTGTAAGCAGGCTAGTGGGATCTGGGGTCATTCCCCCCAGAACATTTTTGATTTCTAGATGCTCTGTCGTGCATTCTGAGGTGTTTTTTCCTTTAATTGGCTATTTTGTTTGCATGAGAATTGGTAAATTATTACACAGAAAATGAGGAATTCCAAGTAGGCAACATGAGCATTTAGTTCCATAGTTTTTTTCTGTTCCTTACTGGCTCCCAACTACATCGTTTTTGGAAGAAGCAAACAAAGCAACGTCGCTCGAATGATGCATGTTTGATATGAGATTTTAATATTGTCAGTAGCAACATTATGGACAGCATAAAATAGAACTGTCACACAAGAAAACAGTATGAACAGGTTCCAAGTCAAGAATATGTGAAAACTAAAAACCTCTGTTGTGTCTGTGTAGAATAATAAATTTAACTGCTGTTCTACTTCAGAAACTTCAGAAACTCGTTTTAGCAAAATCAATGTTTTATTCACTTTTGAGAGTTTTGCTGTATACTAAGCCAAGATCTTTAATGAGTCTTTGTTCCAGTCTTTGTTGAAGCTTGTTTGGTAGGTCTTGGTTGAAGCTCGGTCTGTAGGTCTTTTGAAGCTCGTTCAGTTGTTCACCAGTCTCCAGTTGTTCACTCCTCTTCATTCACTCTCCCCGTCCACTCTGCTCTCTGCTCGCAACTTTCTCCTGGTTTTAAAGCCCCAAACTCCTTTGATGTAGCGGAGTATGCAGGGTCACCCCCGAGGTTAAATCCCCTTGGGACATGAGAGCCTGCAAGCGTCTCTGGTTCTCTTGTTCAAAACCCTTATTTGGCTCTTGCTTGGCCAGCTAGTACTTATTTCTGTTCAAGAGGTCAAATACTCTGACCTGCTGAGGAAGAATTTGCAGCCTGTGCGCAGTGAACTGAACATAGGCTATTTTTCTACACAGATGGCGGTCCACGAGCGTTACACATTTTTGTCTGAAATTAACTCTCCCACCCACCTGCTAGTTCTATGCTCTTTACTCATTCGTAAAGTAAAACATATACTACTTTACACACGATCACATTGAGATATATATTCTAGCAATACTGTCAATATGAATATTTATTCCCTGACATCTGTATTTAATGCAGTGTGTTATAATCTCACAAAAGGAAACTCAATTCAACAACTCAGATAATCAAAACTAGGGGTGCGGTGCATGCGCCGTAAAAGTGAATTAAAAACTCAGTGGGATGGCTGAAATTACATTTTAGCTACCAATTGGGGTATCAGTGGTTGAGTCACAGGCAGGGCACAGCGGAGGTCATCTTTCACGTGGAGCCGATTACGCCGTTTTGATTTGATATTCAACAGTGGGGAAAACCCCGCTTCGCAGAGATAGGTAGATGAGAATGGCAGAAGCACCCGGATAGCTATCTGGCTGATATTAGGGTGGCGACCCATTCCCACCCAAAACTCCATCAAGCTCTTCTCTTCGAATGTGTCTTTGGCAAATGAATCGTTTCGGAGATCCAGGAATTCATCTTGCATTGCCTCCGGCATGCTCTCCACGCAAAGGTTGACAGAAAAAGGTTTCCTCACAATTTTTGCCTCATTGTCATCTAAATCAGGAAAATACTTGAAATTCTAGCTCCAGTGACTGCAGATGCTCAAGAATGTCATTTTTCAGTACGGGATCAAGCTCTTTTCCCATGCTGTCTTGCAATTCAGACATTCTTTCGAACACAGCAATGTGTCCTGTGTTCACTTTCCTGCGCCAGTTTTTGAGCTTGGCAACAAATCCTCTGAAATGATCGTGGAAAAGAATAATATTAGTCGCTCATCCTTGGAGCTTGAGGTTCAGCTGGTTCTGCTGCTCGAAAATGTTAGCAAGATAAGCAAGTCGTTCGTTCCACAATTCTTCGTCGTAATGCTGCTGGAGGTCATGTTTCCCTTGAAGATTCAAGAAATGTTTGACTTCCGCACGAAGTTCAAAGACGCGGTTCAGAACATTCCCTTTCGAAAGCCAGCGTGCAGCAGTACAGGGTGTTTCAAAGAGATGGACCCAATTTCAAAGCAGTATATTTCACGATGGCAACATGTTACAATTACACAAAAAGTTACAAACGGTTTAATGAGTTATCAAGTTTTACGAACCATTTTATAAATGCTCTATGTGCCCTCCACCTGCTGCAAGGACAACATCGAGACGATAGTTGAAGTAGTCCCAAACGTCTCTCAGAGTGTCTTCTTTCACTGAAGTCACCGCTGCCGTGATTCTGTTTTTGAGGTCATCCAGATTAGTCGCTAATGGTGGCACAAAAAACACGGTCTTTGACGTATCCCCACAAGAAAAAGTCACAGGGTGTAATGTCTGGGAATCTTGGGGGCCAAGAGTGCAGCGCCAAGTCTTGGGGTCCCGTGCGACCTATCCAACGTTGAAGCAGTGTGTCATTTAGAAAACGTCGAACCTGCAGGTGCCAATGTGGCAGTGCTCCGTCTTGCTGAAAAATGAAGTCATCGGAATCTTCATTAAGTTGTGGAAAGAGCCAGTTCTGCAGCATTTTGAGATAGGTTTGCCCCGTAACTGTTTTTCCCTCGAAAAAGAAAGGACCATAAACCTTTATTTGAGAAACGGCACAAAACACGTTCACTTTCGGGGAATCCCGCCCTTTCAAGTGGTAAGAGGTTCATTTATGGGCGGTTCGTGGTTGCAGAGATATAGCGTTTTCAAATCGGGTCCATCTTTTTGAAACACCCTGTATAGTACAGCAACGTTTCATGTTCCGCGTTCATGTCTTTGCACAGCTCCTTGAACATTCGGGTGTTGAGAGCCCCTGACTTGATGTAGTTAACAATCTTGATTACGACTTCAATAACTTTCTTCAATGAGAGAGGGAGAGTCTTACAAGCCAGGGCGTAGCGATGAATCATGCAGTGGGTTCCTTTCGCTTGTGGTGCCAGCATCTTCACTTTTGCTTGGAATCCGGATTTGGAACCAAGCTTGGCAGGAGCTCCGTCAGTACAGACACCGCATACATTCTCCCACTGAATTCCTCCCGCATCGAAGAACAACTTCATTTTTTCCATATCGTTAGCTTTTGTCATTGTTTCCAGGGCACTGCAGAACAAGAATTCTTCCTTGATATCATCTCCCTTGACATAGCGAATGAATGCCAGTAGCTGGGAGCAGAAACTAACATCGGTCGATTCATCAAGTTGAAAAGAAAACGAGCCGAAAGGAGTCGCCTTAATCTCATTGATGATCTGTTGTTTCACATCTTCCGACATGTCACGGATACGACGCTGCACTGTGTTATTCGATAAAGACACCTGTTCAACTTTGCGAGCCTCTGCCTTGCCGAGAACCCGTTCGACAATGAGGAGGGTACAAGGCATGATGAGTGTCTCCCCAATCGAGTGGGGTTGTTTCTTCTTTGCAATTTCAAGAGAAACTTCATAAGAAGCCTGGACAGTTGCTACATTTTGTTGTTGAAAAGCTCCTCCCACATCCAACTTCTGTCGCTTTAAACATTCGGGATCCTGCTTTGCATGTTGTGCATGATTCTTCTCGAGGTGCAACTTTAACTTGGATGGCCTCATGGATTCAGTACTCAAAACCTTGTGACACAGCACACATTGTGGTTTCTCTTGGCCAGACACGGTAATGGACGTGAATCCAAGCTTTATGTATTCATCAAGATACTTTCTTTTTTTACTCCCAGAAGCCATAACGTCAAATCTGCAATAGGAAAAAAAAAAAACAATATCAAAAACCAAAAAAACCAATATTTAATTTTTAGTATGGTTCAAATTACCCCATGCCCCCCCCCCCCGAGAAATACACCATGGCACCCCAGGGGGCCATGGCCCCCAGGTTGGGAAACACGGCTCTAGAGTGACTATAGACAGCAGTAAATGAATTTCGCACCATGAGAACTGAAGTATTTCATTATGAGGGTCATTATTTAAAGGGAAAGATCACTGTACAGAACCACTCAAGCATGCCATTGTCGATCAACCAGGTGATTGAAGTGAAGTTCCCGTTACATAATCAGCCATTACAATTGAAGAAACGTGTTTGTAAAGCTGCACATTTCAAAAAATGAAAGTGATAAGTTTCTTTTGGTATTCGGTTTATATATATATATATATATATATATATATATATATATATATATATGTATATATATATATATATATATATATATATATATATATATATATATATATATATATATATATATATATATATATATATAAATAAATATATAAACCGAATACCAATTATTTATATATATATATATACATACATACTCGTTTAGGTGGTGGTGAGGTGTTTTTAATAACGTGGCTGTGAGGGGTTTGTTAATTTTAATGTGAGGTGTGAGATGTTTTAAACCCTAACACCTCACCCCCATGTAATTAACACCTCACCCCCATGTAATTAACACCTCACCCCCATGCAATTCAAAACACCTCACCCCCATGTAATTTAAAACACCTCACCCCCATGTAATTTAAAACACCTCACCCCATGTAATTTTAAATACCTCACCCCCACGTAATTTAAAACACTTCACCCAACCTAATTTAAAACACCTCACCCCACATAATTTAAAACACCTCACGACCACGTAATTAAAACACCTCACCACCACAATTAAAAACACCTCACCACCAAGTAATTCAAAACACCTCACCACCACGTAATTTAAAACACCTCACCACCACGTAATTAAAAACACCTTACCACCAAGTAATTAAAAACACCTCACCACCATGTAATTCAAAACACCTCACCACCACGTCATTTAAAAACACCTCACCCCCACGTCATTTAAAAACACCTCACCACCACATAATTCAAAACCACCACCATTTGGTCTTTAATATACAGTCACGTGAAAAAGTAAGTACGTAATGTTTTGACTTTACGTGGTGACATCACCACATAAAGTTTTGACTTTTTCAACATATTTCAACATACAGCTATTTGATCTTCATTTCAACAATACTGATAGATAAAGGTGATATAATATAACAATTATCATGAAACATTTACATTTTGTAGTCCATTGTATAATTTAAATAAACTTAAATGCAAATTTCGCATGTGGAAAAAGTAAGTACACCCCGACATTTATCACGACTTCAAATACCTTAAATTAGAATCAGGTGCACCAGCTCAGGTGCAAATGATTAGAACATCGTTAGTGAGGATCTTGGAGGAACCTGTCTTATTTAAACCTCAGACATTTAGTTTGGTTTGCTCTTTGTTTTTGAAGTGTGCGGCATCACCATGCCTAGATCAAAAGAGCTCTCTGAGGCTTTCAGAAAGAAGGTTAAAGATGACTACGAGTCTGGGAAGGGATTTAAAAAGATCTCCAAACAATTTGAAATCAATCATTCGACTGTCCAGAAGATAATCTACAAGTGGAGAAGATTCCAAACAACTGCCAACTTGTTCAGGCCAGGCCGCCCCAGCAAGTTCAGCCCGAGAGCAGACTGCAAGATGTTGAAAGAAGTCTCGAAGAACCCCAGAATGTCATCACGGGACCTACAGGTAGCTCTTGCCACTGTTGATGTCAAAGTGCATGAGTCTACCATGAGAAAGAGGCTGCACAAATTTGATCAACATGGGAGGTGTGCCAGGAGGAAACCTTTGATGTCCAGAAAGAACATCAGGCCAAGACTAAAGTTTGCCAATGAACACCTAGGCAAAGACCAGCACTTCTGGAACAATGTGCTCTGGACAGATGAGTCAAAGGTAGAGCTATTTGGCCACAGTACCAGAAGACATGTTTGGCGAAAACCAAAGACAGCATTTGACCACAAGAACCTGATACCAACTGTAAAGCATGGTGGTGGAAATATTATGGTTTGGGGCAGCTTTGCTGCTTCAGGGCCTGGGCAGCTCACCATCATAGAATCCACTATGAATTCTTCATTGTACCAAAGGGTGCTTGAGGATAATGTGAGGCCATCTGTCGGAAAGTTGAAGCTCAACCGAAGGTGGACCTTGTTTACCAGTACTGGTATGTTTACCAGTAAATCCACCAAGGAATGGCTGAAAAGAAAGAAATGGAGGGTTCTGGAATGGCCAAGTCAAAGCCCGGATCTAAATCCCATCGAGATGTTGTGGGGGGATTTGAAACGAGCTGTGCATGCAAGAAACCCCTCAAACATCGCACAGCTGAAAGAATTCTGCATGGAGGAGTGGGCAAAAATTTCTCCCAGTCGATGTCAGAGACTGGTAGACAGTTATAAGCAACGCCGACTTGAGGTTGTTTCTGCCAAAGGGGGCAATACCACCGATTAGAGCCAAGGGTGTACTTACTTTTTCCACATGTGAAATTAGCATTTATGTTTATTTAAATTATACAATGGACTACAAAATGTAAATGTTTCATGATATTTGTTATATTATATCACCTTTATCTATCAATATTGTTGAAATGAAGATCAAATAGCTGTATGTTGAAATATGTTGAAAAAGTCAAAACTTTACGTGGGGTGTACTTACTTTTTCACGTGACTGTATATATTCACACATACATACACACATATACTGTACTAGCAAATACCACCTGTCTCTTCGGTGATGGGAATACGAAAATACAAAGAGAGGGGGGAGAGAGAAAGTGGAGGGAGGGGTGGGGGGGGGGGGTGGGCGAGATAGAGAGAGGGAGGGAGGATAATTTGAGAGGGGGGAGGGAGAGAGAAGGGAGGAGAGACAGAGGAGGGAGCATTGGGGAGGAGGGAAAGAGTGGAAAGGGGAAGCATGGGTGGGGAGAGGGGGGGGCTATGAATGGGGCGAGAGCGAGGAAGGGTGGGGAAGCAAGGAAGGGAAGGGGGGAGAGTGGGGAAGTGGCGGGGAAGCAAGGAAGGGAAGGGGGGGGAAGGCGTGGGAGATGACGCCTTACCACATGTTGCTACATACTCCGGGTTGAAGGGGTGCAAGCGAGAGAAAGAGAGAGGTAGGAGGAGAAAGAGGAAGGCTGGGAGAGTGACACCTCAAAAATGGAGTGGAAATTTTTCAGAGTAAATTTATTGAGATAACATTACAATATTTTTCCAATTATCTTTTTAACTCATAGTTCACGTGTCCTGTTGCTTTACTCATTCTCATCCTCCCATTATGTTAATCGTTGGTTTAATTCCATCTTTAATTTAATTTATTTCGCTTTCCCAAGATTCATGAGCAGCACACAAGGATTAGCAAAGTTGATGATAGGCAGGATTGGCTTCTATGCCTTTCAGGTCTTCTAGTTTCCAGATATAAACTATGGGCCTGATTGTAACAAGGGGTACGGGCAATCAAAATCATAATGAAAAATAAATATAATAAAAATGTCACATGCAAGTCTTGAAGGTAACATGTGGTGGCAGCAAATTGCTTCTTTGAAAGAGTACAATGAAGAATGCAATTGAATGGAAAGAAGAGAAGAGAATAAGAAAAGGTGAAAAAAGGAGCAATGGTGAGTTTGGAATTTATGGATGATGACGGCAAGTTGATCTCTTATTCCTCAATTAAAATCAGTTTCACATCCCATGCAGTTGTCCAACAAAGTGAAGTGTTAAATTATGAAATTCTGTAACAAACCTTATACTCATCCATAATCCTGCGGATAACTTTTCCGCGTGATCCAATTAGCCGAGAGTGGACACGGGTATCCAGTTTGATATCTTCACTGATCATTTCTTCAAAGTTGGACACAATCTTGAGTATATCATCACGAGCGGCAAGTGTGTTGCTTTCATAACCGGTGATGGTAATCACATTCTGTCAGACAGCAATATATGGTAAGCATTTAAGTGCAACAATATATATATTTACATGTAGAGCATTTTTAATGCAAAACAAACCAATTTTAAAATGTCTTCAGTGTCAACGCTGCTCCAAATACTTGTTTTATACAAACATCTTAGCTGATGCAAGAACTCAAAAGGCAAAATAAATTATTTTCAAAGATAAAAACAAAACATCAAGGTTAGAGAAAGGTATTCAGCACCAATTTGTACCTTCATTTTGAGATAAAGAACAAAACTTCAAAAGTCATAATTCCTTTATCAGTCACAGTGGATTAGCATACCAAAGATGAATGAATTTGTGATGTTCATTAACAGATGGTGATTGAAGCAGTCTTCATCATACTAAAATACGCAATTTGGTGTCTATTTTTTGACCGTGATACCAATTCGGACGTTACTTATCGAATCTCAACCAAACTTCATAGGAAGTCTAAGGGTCACACAATGGAGGTTGTAGCGAATTCATCCCCCCTCACCCCCCCTCACCCCCTCCCAAGTGGGTTGTCCACCTTAGGCAAAATCAATGTTGAAGTGCATACCTGTGTTAAGATAGCTTATCGTGCCATTTTTCCAATGTTACTTCCAATAAAAGAGTAATCTATATATAATCTATATATAATGAAGAAAGTGTACGTATGTATGTATGTATGTATGTATGTATGTATGTATGCATGTATGTCCGCTCTTCACCAATTGGTTGGACAACTGACCTCACACCACCCACAATTGTAACCGGAAATATTTAAACAAAGTACCCTCAGGACCCAAAAGAGTTCACCCCTCTACTTCCAGAGGGCCCAAAGGACCCCAAGGACACCAAAAGACCCAAACAACTCTGAGGACCCAAACAACTCTGAGGACCCAAACAACTCTGAGGACCCAAAATACGCCGAGGACCCAAAATACGCCGAGGACCCAAAATACGCCGAGGACCCAAAATACGCCGAGGACCCAAAATACGCCGAGGACCCAAAATACGCCGAGGACCCAAAATACGCCGAGGACCCAAAATACGCCGAGGACACAAAATACGCCGAGGACCCAAAATACGCCGAGGACCCAAAATACGCCGAGGACCCAAAATACGCCGAGGACCCAAAATACGCCGAGGACCCAAAATACGCCGAGGACCCAAAATACGCCGAGGACCCAAAATACGCCGAGGACCCAAAATACGCCGAGGACCCAAAATACGCCGAGGACCCAAAATACGCCGAGGACCCAAAATACGCCGAGGACCCAAAATACGCCGAGGACCCAAAATACGCCGAGGACCCAAAATACGCCGAGGACCCAAAATACGCCGAGGACCCAAAATACGCCGAGGACCCAAAATACGCCGAGGACCCAAAATACGCCGAGGACCCAAAATACACCGAGGACCCAAAATACGCCGAGGACCCAAAATACGCCGAGGACCCAAAATACGCCGAGGACCCAAAATACGCAGAGGACCCAAAATATGCCGA
This sequence comes from Myxine glutinosa, assembly GCF_964187855.1. NCBI lineage: Eukaryota > Metazoa > Chordata > Myxini > Myxiniformes > Myxinidae > Myxine > Myxine glutinosa. The sequence goes on along the minus strand of NW_027618396.1, from coordinate 60,201 downwards.
GGACCCAAAAGACCACAAAAACAAAAATACCCTGAAAATCAAAAAGACCCCAAGGAACCAAAACATCCAAATGACTCAGAGGACCCAAAATACCCCAAAGACCCTTGAAGACCCAAAAGAAGAAAAACACCAAAAATACCCCAAAGACCGAAAATACCCCAAAGACCGAAAATACCACAAAGACCAAAAATACCCCAAAGACCGAAAATACCCCAAAGACCGAAAATACCCCAAATACCCAAAATACCCCGAAGACTCAAAATACCCCGAAGACCAAAAATACCCAAAATACCCCGAAGACCAAAAAGACTCAGAAGACCCAAAAGACCATGAAGATCCTTAAAGACCCAGAAGACTGAAAAGGCCCCGAAGACCCTCAAATACCCAAAAGACCAAAAAGACCTGAAGACCAAAAAGACCTGAAGACCCAAAAGCCTCTGCAGACCCCCGGAGACCCAAAAGGCCCTGTAGACCCAAAAGGCCCCGTAGACCCCGAATACCCAAAAGGCCCTAAAGACGTTGAGGACCCCAAAATATCTTAAGGCCAAGGGTTCAGGCTTGGGGGCATGTTCACGAGGCTGTACCGTCGAATAAACTTTTCCAACCCATCATTTTGATGGGCTTTTCTACTTGTAACAACAACGATAATAGCATAATATTAATGTTATTACAAAACAATATTAATACTAATAATATCCCTTGTCGCCAAAGGGTTTTTCGTCCTTGAACAAATGCCGTGCTAATGTGTATAAATAGCTTATTGTGCCGTTTCGTGGAGGCACCCTAGCAGAAGTGAAAATATTATAAACCACAAACATATTTGATTACCTTTCAAAACAGTCGCTGCTGTTTAACACTAAACTGAAAGGGAGGAAACCTGACGTTCTTGAGGCATTGTATTCTTATCGCACCCACTACAGACTAACGAACCCGAGACTAGATAAACTGTAATTTATATACCCCAGAGAGGATAATAACATGCCCTTGCTGTCATTCTAGTAGGGAGTGGATGTACTACAGGGTGATTTTTAAATTATTATTCGAGAACCTAAATAATTCCCATACACTAAAAACTGCAACAGTTAGGAACGTAATATTTTGCTGAACTGCTTCACCAGTTTCCATATCGCTGATTTCAAAAGTTTCATACAACCACCAAAGCGACTTTTAAATGCAATTTGACATTCCCTAAGGATGCATTCTTGATGTCATGTTCGATGAGAAACACACGTTCTTCCACAGTGAGCGCCATGGCTAAATGTCACTGCCAGGTCACGTGATAAATCACATGATACCTGATAGCTCTCAGGCTCATGTTAAGTCTTTCTGTAACATTAGGCTACATTTACGCAAAATATTAGGTTTCTATCAGATATCGTTTTTAGTGTATGGGAATTATTTAGGGTTCTCAAGCGACAGAGTGACTGACCGATGAGCATTGAAACAGATGAGAAGGCATCAAATAGAGATGCTTTAATCTAGAAAATTCCAAACTTGACCTTCAGCCCAAATAGTCATGACCATAATTAGGAACAAAGAACAAAGAAGGTTTGTGTTTTGTGCGTCGGTTTGACTTTTTGTGTGATTAATGTTAGCTCTTTCACGAGCCTCGATCTTGTATACAAAAAAGAAAAGGAAAAAAAAAAGGGCAATTCTTGTCGATTTTCTTCAGGCAGACGATACAGTACGCATTTGGTGGAAGTTGTGTAAAAGTAACACATATTGGAGCTTCAACGATGAAGGAATATACTCGTATTACTTCTATAAAGAAGATGAAGAAGTAATATCCCAACAGGCAGGGCTTACAACATGAGCCTTGTACAGCCGTCAGTGCACAGCAGTTTGGAATTATCATTTCAGCATGGGTTTGAGTGTTCAAAAGCACAAACAAGATACAAATGAATTGTATTCCAACATCAAAACATCAAGCAAATGTTCAGAAATGCATGCTTGGTGTAAAAGTCAAAAAGCAATGACAAACAAAAAGTGAATCAAGAAAATATCGACAAAAAACCTGGTTTTCATCGCCCTTGTCTGGAAACTGGATGTTGACGTCATGCTTTTTGCGGATCTCGGTGATGATGGCTCCTTTTCTCCCGATGATCTTGGGGTGATATTTCGTGTCCACATTTACAGACAACTTGAAACTCCGGAGAACCTGAAAGAGAACAATGAACGGATAAGAGCACTGTCAAATGATAAAGTATGTAGCATTATCCCAAACGATGTACTACTCAAGCAAATTACATACGAGTGAAGTTTTTGGCATGCCAATGCAAATCCCATGCTTCCCACCAGTTGAAAGCAAAGTTGAAAGATAGAAAACAGTTTAAGGGTGTAGTACTGGTGAAAAATTGAGAAAGCTACATAGGTACCTTTGAGAGGCCTTTACACAAAAACAAAGTCAAGTTCATATCTAATTTTCAGTTTTTCTTGAAAGATATAATCTTGGCTTTAACTCAGACCAGTTTCAACGCTTCTTTGTCATATTACATGCATATAATTTGCATAAATTAGACCGTCAATAAAAAACAAGGAAAAACAAAGAACACATTTCTACTTCTATCTTCTATGTCACCTATCATTCTTTTCACACAAAACTTGGTACATGTATTATACATGTGTTACTCTACTACCTGATGAGAGAATTTTGTGAAATTATGTCAAATGTTCACTAATTAGCTAATTATGCCAATTACCAGATAAAACTTGGTTGTCCTTCAATAAATCCACAATGGCTACTCCTATAAACAAAAGCCTTCATCATTTTAAAGGAAGTGATATTCTGAATATCCTGTCCAAATTTCAGCCCAAAAGAATGATGCATTTCCCAAGTTATAACAAATTTCATGCAAAATATTATATTGAATTGAAATTTGAATTTTTCAATAATTAGGGGTACTTCTATGACCTCTAATAGCATGATTCTTGTTTATAAGACTATCAGGAAACTGTTCAGCTAAAAAATAAAAAAATTAAAAAAATCACCCGTTCACCAGTACTACACCCTTAACCAGGAATGACCCAATAACAAATTTTGAGTTTCAATTTTTTCCCCCATTTTGACCTTTGTGACCCCAAGTCCCCACCACTTGCGGCATGAAGAAGAACACTCCTTTTTGCAGCTTTGAATGCATAGAGCCGCTGAATCCGTTTCCTAGGCTACTGGGCACATTCCTGGACAAGGCGGCACTTCGACGCAGGATACTGGAATTGCTCATTCTTCCCAGTACACTGGTACTCATTTGGCCGACCTCAAAAGGATGACAGCCTGAGTCAACCCACCTGGTGTTATTTCAACGGCACGAACAGGGGCTCAACCTCAACACCCTTAGATTTTAAGCCAACCAAATTAATTGTTAAAGGAAGACCCCAGACCCCAAATTTTTTTTTTAGTTAAATGCTTCTACATAATCTTTGATCAGTACACAACAACATAATCTAAAAAAAAATCAACCCGCGAAGTCGTTTCCTTGTAATCCGACCTTAAATGCGCCAATAATAGACCATCGACGAAAACGCTTCTGCAAATCTTAGACCACATGACCATGCACAGTGTGACGTCACACGAGGTGATCGGGGAAGCCGGAAATACTTTACAAATGGTTTACAATACAATAGTGTGGAGTGTTTCTATTCTAGTTATATTGTCCTGCATATCGGATTCTAAATGGTTTATAGTTGTGTTTTGTACGGGTGCAGCAAAGTCTCGGAGCCTTTTGTGCGAACACTGCATGAATTCCCGAAGGATGTTGCCAGTAATAACGGCTCCAGTTTTCTAATGTGCGTGCTGATGAGAAACAGGGATTTTTAAAGCCGCACTGTATTGAATCCTTATCGCATTTTGACGTTCGAAATCCTGTCATTCTCAGGCTCCAGAGGTGACTTGACGTCATGCTGGCTTTATTACATCATGTTCTAGCACAATGTGACCCTAGTGACATCACTGCAATAGAGTCTACGTCATCTCGCGCAAGATTCAATAAAGTGCACCTTTAAGTGGTCTAAAGGGCCATAACATTTGGCTGGGCACTGTGTTAGTACTAGGAGTGCAGTCCTAGAAACAAAATATAATGTATAATAGGTAGCCAATTTATTTTGCTGGTTTATACCAATATTTGCATGTAAAGTGTAAACAACGTTTCATGATTGAAGAGCCCCTTTAAAGTATGTACGCAACCATAAATTGAGAGATTATGAACCCCCCCTTTCATTCAAGAAAAACAATGGTATTATAATCATAAACACAGGCTCGAATGCGAGTGTACTGTCACTACGTGTACCCAAAGACCCAACCATAGGCCTAGGCCTACACTAAATTGTAAATGACGTTTGTGTCAGATATAAAATGTGGGCTATCCCCTCCCGGGATGCGAGCATAATTGTTTATGTATCGACTTATTTCGTCTAGCAGAACATGCCTGCCATAAATATAAATAAATTGGCCAAAATTCTACGAAACGCCGACGTATAGTGATGAGTGCATTTGTACACTACACTCAGTAGCTGCAGCCTGCGTGTCTGTGGCTATGCCATGATACAGGCACAAGGCGATCGGGTTTTTACCGTTTTATCGATCAAAACCCTCCCATCTACTTTCTCAACAATCCTCTCCAAGAAGTTCTGTCGCTCAAGCTTTTGGGTCTCACTATCTGCCATGATCTTTCTTGGGAAAACCACATTTCCAAGCTGGCCTCCAAAGCCAGTCGCCGACTGGGCATCCTCCGTCGTGCGAAGTCCTTCCTAGGCACACCTGAGCTCCTCACCACATACAAGGCTTTCATCCGCAGCTCAATGGAATGCTGTTCTCCCCTATGGGCTGGTGCTCCTGCCTCACACCTGGCTCGGCTTCACGCTGTTGAATCCAAAGCTTTCAGAATCATTGGAATCTCCCGCGATGAAGCTATCTCTGAGGGCCTTTCACTCACTCACCGCAGGCAGGTAGGTGGTCTTTCTGTCTTCTACCGACTCCTCTCCGACCTTGCTCCCCCAGCTCTCTCTGTGCTCTGTCCCCCAAATATTCCTACAGGTCGCACAAGATCTGCCAGCCACCCTCTGATGGTTAAACTGCCGAAATCTCGGCTCTCTGCTCACCTTCACTCTTTCATTCCTCTTTTCTCCCACCTTCCCACCTCTGGAACAAACTCCCACACTCACTTCAATCACACTCCTCCCTCCAGGTCTTTAAAACAGCTGTTCACCACCATCTCTTATCTTCCCCCATCCAAAACCTTGATCTTTTCTACCCCCGCTAATTCACCCCAGATCCACCTTGTTTGAAATTCCAACTTCTTTCCTGGAAGTCCTGGCAGTGTCCATATGTTTTATACCTCTCCCATCCCCACCCTTCCCATGCCTCCCCCCCAAAGCCCTCTCCCTCCCACAGTTCTCTCGATGTCTCCATGTCTCTCGGTCCCTGCTCTCAAATGTTGTGTTTGTGTCCTTCCCCCTCTTGTCTACCGCTCCCGATGTTATTTGTTTTATGTGTCTGTTTGTCTTTCTGTGTGATTAATGTTCGCTCTTTCACGAGCCTCGATCTTGTATACAAAAAAAAAAAAAAAAAAAAAATTACTACTGCAATAACACTCGCTTGATATAAATATTCCTCGCATATTTAACCGAAACTATCAACAAGTAGGCTAGCCCAACACGTACCAGTAATCTAAATCTGCGAGCCGTTCAGCATCATCTTCGTCGTTTTCCACTTTGACCTCCATATTGGCCTCTGGATCTTCATCGGCGTATTCCGGCTCAAACTGATATGGTTGAACACCAAATTCTCTCCGTTCTATATCAAATTCTTCTACAATACTTTCCTCAGCCTCTGATACGTATTCATCGGCTGAAAAGTCCGACAGATCAGAGGAAATATCGAGCGATTCGGAGTCAGAAACTTCTTCTTCTGCCATGTCTGCCATGTTTATGCACTGTGTGCACCACGATCGGCTGAGATCTATACCTCATGTGACGTCACAGTGACGTCACAAGGATTTCAGAACTAGCTTCTTTTTTTTTAATCGTGCCTTTTTAAAAACGCATTTTACGACTAATTTAGCGTCGAATTTTTTTTTCTTTTTAAAAATTAAACATTACCTAATTCTAAAGATTTAAATAATTGAATTTTTTTTGGGGGTCTGGAGTCTTCCTTTCAGCCAACCCCAGACCTCAAGTCCAAAAATTACATATTTCATACATACCCCAATGTTAATTACATATACAAAGTTTAATTTTAAAATGTACAAAAATGTGCCCATGAATGGATTTTTATTTGACCTTTTTACCCCACTCCAAAATGTGAGCCCAAAATGACGTGTCCCACACCTTCTTGCCATATGGTGATCATAACTACCAAGTTTGGTGAATTTCTGCCCAACTGTTTAGGAGGAGATAGCATGCCAGACAGAGGAGCAGATTACAATATCCACCCTTTTTTGACAAAGATTGTGGGGATAACGGGTAACTCAATACTTTCTTCATACCCGGTTTTCCTGTTCAGCCTGGAGTTCTTTCGCTCTGTCCATTAAGCCTTTCTCTGCTCGCTCCACATTTGATGCCACACCCATGACTTTGATTACGTTAGACTTCTCTTCGGGTGGTGGGATGGCAATGTTAACCTGCAAAAAGACAACATTTGGTGTCATGCCATTAGTTCTCAAAAAGCTTACCAAACTAGAGCATTAATCAGAACATGAGCTCGTAGCGCAAACCATGGCCGTATTCACAATATTATACAGGGCCTTCAGAAAGTATTCACACCCCTTGACTTTTTCACATTTTGTTGTTAGTTTGAATTTAAAATCGATTAAATTGAGATTTTTTTTTCACAGATCTACACATTAATACTCCATCATAATGTCAAAATGGGAAAAAAATTATAGAATTTTTTTACAAAACAATTAAAAATGAAAAGCTGAAATGTCTCGAGTCAATAAGTATTCGACCCCTTTGTTATAACACTCCAAATTGAGCTCAGGTTCATCCAATTTCCTTTGATAATCTTTGAGAAGTCTTGACAACTTGATAGGGGTCCATCTGTTGCCAAATCAATTGATTGGACAAGATTTAGAAAGAAACACACCTTTCTCGATTAGATCCTACAGTTGGCAGTGCATGTCAGAGCAGAAACTCTACCACGAAGTCCAAGGAACTGTCCGTGGAAATCTGAGATAAAATTGTGAGGAGGCATAGATCTGGGGAAGGGTATAAAACAATTTCTAGAGTGTTGAAAGTTCCCAAGAGCACAGTGAGCTCCATCATTAGGAAATGGAAAGAATATGGAACTACTGCCCTGGCCATTCGAACAAACTGAGCAACAGGACAAGAAGGACCTGGGTCAGGAGGTGACCAATAATCCAATGACCACTGACAGAACTACATAGAACCTTGGCAGAGATGGGAGAACCTGCTGGAAGGACAACAGTCTCGACAGCACTTCACAAATCTGGGCTTTACAAGAGTGGCCAGACGAAAGCCACTCCTGAGAAAAAGGTACATGAAAGATGCAAAGCATGAGGCAAAATATTCTGTGGTTGATGAGTGAAAACTGAACCCTTTGGCCTGAATGCAAAGTGCTACATCTGGCAGAAACGGAGCACAACATATCACCCATCTAATACCATCCCATACCATACCACGGTGGTGGCAACATCATGCTATGGGGATGATTTTCAATGGCAGGGACTAGGAGACTTGTAAGGATATAGGGAACACTGAATGGAGCCTAATACAGGCAAATCCTTGTGGAGAACCTACTTTAGAGTGAAAAAAAACTTTCGACTGTGGTGAAGATTTACTTTCCAACAGGACAATGACCTGGAGCATACAGCAAAAGCAACACTGGAATGGCTTCAGAACAAGAATGTGAAAGTCCTTGAGTGGCCCAGCCAAAGCTCAAACTTGAATCCCATTGAGAATCTGTGGAAAGCCTTGAATATTGCTGTTCACTGATCCTCCCCATCCAACTTGACAGAGCTTGAGCAAATCTGCAAGGTAGAATGGGGAGAAACTCCTCAAATCCAGATGTGCAAAGCTGATCCAGACATAACCAAGAAGACTCGAAGCTGTAATCGAGGCTAACCCCCGCTCTAGTAGGGAAAATGGCCTTTAAAATGCATGTTGTTGTGTTGTACTCGAAGCTGTAATCACTGCCAATGGTGATTCTACGAAGTATTGACTCAGGGTGTTGAAACCGTATGCAAATTATATAGTTCTGTATTTCGTTTTTAATTTTTTTGAAAGTAAATTTTAAAAAAAATCCACTAGGACATAATAGGCACTCTGCCATATAGCCCAAATCGGTGGAGTGTTGCAGTGATGGTTGTCCTTCTGGAAGTTTCTCCCATCTCCACACAGGATCTCTGGAGGTCAGCCAGAGTGACCATCGGGTTCTTGGTCACCTCTCCTACCAAGGCCCTTCTCCCCCGATTGCTCAGTTTGGCCGGGCAGCCAGCTCGAGAAAGAGTCCTGGTTGTTCCAAACTGCTTCCATTTAAGAATTATGGAGGCCACTGTGCTCTTGGGAACCTTCAATGCAGCAGACATTTTTTTGTAGGCTTCGCCAGATCTGTGCCTCGACACAATCCTGTCTCTGAGCTCTGAAGGCAGTTCCTTTGACCTCATGGCTTGGTTTTTGCTCTGATATGCATCGTCAGCTGTGAGACCTTATATAGACAGGTGTGTGCCTTTCCAAATCATGTCCAATCAATTGAAATTACCACAGGTGGACTCCAATCAAGGTGTAGAAACATCTCAAAGATGATCAAGACAAATGGGAGGCACCCGAGCTAAATTTCAAGTGTCATAGCAAAGGGTATGAATACTTATGTCAATGTGATATTTCAGTTTTTTCTTTTTAATAAATTTGCAAAACTTTCTAAAATCCTGTTTTCTCTTTGTCATTATGGGGTATTGAGTGAAGATTGATGAGGGAAAAAATGAATTTAAACGATTTCAGCATAAGGCTGCAACATAACAAAATGTGAAAAAAGTGAAGGGGTCTGAATACTTTCTGAATGCACTGTATATACAAGTACACATAAGCATAAATAAATACAAAACAATCACCAGACATTTGAACAACCCTGGTGTTGGCTTCGCGGTTAGGGTGCCGGCTTGGAATCCTAGGGTCCTGGGTTCGAATCCCAGTCGATCGCTGAATTAACGCCAGGGGGGTTGACTCAGCCTGTCATCCTTCCGAGGTCGGCAAATTGAGTACCAGCTTGCTGGGATGAATGATCCCGGTGTGTACCCCGGTTTAGAATAGGTACACTGTATCCCTGCACATCGTAAGAGGCGACTAAGGGTTGGCGTCAGGAAGGGCATCCGGCCTTTAAAAAAAGAACATTGCCTCAAACAGGGAACCATGATTGTCATGGGGCCCGCAAGGCTAACCCCCACTCTAGCGGGGAAAATGGCCTTAAAACGATCATTCATTCATTTCATTCACCAGACATTTGAACACAAATAATCAAACAATTCCAGATGGGGTCGAAGTTGGTTGTAAGGCTTCTTCTTCTTCCTGAAGGTCATCATACTTAACTCAGAAACGTGATCAACAGCACATTCACCAGAATATATTTAACAAAAAGTTGAAATGATTATTTGACATTTGTGATGGATTCTGATTTGGATGTAATTGCTTTTCCATTATATTTTCCCTCATTTCAAATATGTTAATGTTTCTTTTACTCTTGAGCAACGCCGGGTACTCCAGCTATAAACGCTTTTATACTTTACTCGGGGTACAAATACAAATACAACTTTGTCTGGGGGTAAAATAGGCTATGTGGCCGCGGCCTCATTCAGGGGTGCGGGGGACCAGGAGAGGGGCATAAATTCGCCATGTAAGTGCACTGTGTAGCGCCACCTGGGGATGGTGGCAGAGGGTATTACAATTTCCTTTTTTACCTGTGTAAGAATGAGGTTATGAAGCACTCCTTGCACGATAAAATTTTTCCTCCTTCCCTTCCCCCACTCTCCCAAAATGGAGGGGCCTGTCAAAGCCACCCCCACCACCCCCCAAAAGATGTATATGTAGTATATCTATCCCCTCCCTCTCCCCTCCCATTTCCACTCCTCCCACACCCTTCCTCACCTGCAAACTCCTCCACCCCCCAACGGCAACGCCGGGTACTCCTGCTAGTATGTGTGTATGACATGTATGTATGTATATATATATATATATATATATATATAAGTTCAAAACACACCTGGTCACAAGTGTGCCGCACTGACCGGGTCCTCAGTCGAGGTCCTCAGCATCATCCCGTTTCGGCCCTTCAACCTCGATACGGTCAGCTAAGGTGGGCCAGCAGGGGCATGTACACATCCACATGCAGCAACTGCATCTGGATGCATACATACCCCCACCCCCAGCCAGTGCGAACAACAACAACAACACCTCCACATCCAGAATCCACAGCACCAAACAAACATGGTGGAACACTCAAACACCCACCTTTATACCCTTCACCACTCACCAACAAAACACACCAGATCATTCATACACACACATACACACCACCAACCAAACAACCACCTACGCTTACATCATACACCACTCAACACACAAAAACACACACTCATGCAAAAATTAATTCATGCAAAAACACACACCCTCACCTACTCACTCATATACACAAAATAAGAAGTAATGATGGTAACAAAAAAAACAAAAAAAAAACACGCACACAACCAACCTACACCGTTCGGCGTGCCTCCATAAACTCCCTCCATATCCAAAATGAGCCTTTCAGGGCAACCTGGGCCACCTTGTCACACATCCTCCTTCTTTCTGTCCCACACACTCCCAGCCTAGCAAAAAACCACCTTTAGAGGCCATTTTTCCCCGCAAAGCGGGGGTTGGCCTTTTTCGGGAACCGTGGTTGTTGTTGTTTTTCGGTCCCCTTTTTGAAGCAATGTTTTACGGCCGGATGCCCTTCCTGACGCCAACCCTTTTTGCCGCCTTTAACGACAAACAGGGAATTACCAGTGAACTAGTACTCAATTAGCCGACCTCGGAAGGATGACAGGCTGAGTCAACCCCCCTGGTGTTAATTCAGCGATTGACTGGGATTCGAACCCAGGATCCTAGGATCCTAAGCCGGCACCCTAGCCGCTAGCCCAACACCAGGGTATGCAGCAAGACGTACACCAGGGTACCTAGCAAGAAATGCAGAAAAGGAATTGCCAATATACCCTCTACACCCCACCTCAAATGGCTGACACGAAACGTGCCAACCCTTCTCCCGGCACTCTGCCTCCAGCTCACTGTACTTTCCTCTCTTCCTCTCGTGCACCTCCTCCATGTTCTCTTCCCAAGGTACCGACAACTCCCCTAAGATGACCTGTCTTGTTGCACTTGACCAAATGACAATGTCAGGCCGCAACCTTGTCACACAGATCTCTGGGAATACCAATTGTGGCTTTAGGTCTGCCACCACCTGCCAATCACAAGCATCTGACAGCCCTCTTGCTTTCCACCTCCTCCTCCTCTTTCCACCTCTTTCCACTTGGCCCTCTTTGACAAACCACACCTCTCCCCCATCAGTCTCCTTCTCCACTCTTCTCTCTCTCGATCTCAGCACCTCTTGTTGCACCATCTGCACCACCACCGTCAGCACCTGATCACGTCGCCACCTGTATTGTCCTGCTGCCAATGCTACTGAACATGCACTCAGTGCATGCTGCACCATTCCCACACCTCCACACAAATAACATCTGTCCTCCTGCAACAACCCCCACAATCTCAAGTTTACTGGTGACGGAAGCACATATATATATTTTTATATATTATATATTTATATTATACATTAATATATTTTTTTTGATCTGTTATTCCATTTTCATTCAGTGATAGTCAATGGTCAACCATAGTGAAAAGAAAAACAGGCCAGAGTATTGCTGCAGCTGCATTTACATCAGGCGTCCTAAGTTGATCACCAGTGGAGTAATCTGCGGCCTCTCACCCCATATTCTTCCATCAAACGGCGGATCCCGGTGCCCTTTTGTCCGATGATGTAGCGATGCAGTTCAAAGGGGATCTCCATATCCCTTGTAATTGGAACTAAAGCCTGAAAAGGTGGTATAAAGGGACACAGATTCCAACTTCTGGATTTTCAACCCAAAAAAAAGAAAATGTGAATTTTTTTTAAAGCGAAACAATATACATATATAATATATATATATATATATATATATATATATATATATATATATATATTAAAAAAAAGAAGCTATGATAAGAAAATGAGTAACTCTAAGGTATGCTTACCATGAGTGCTTCTTTGGCTGAATCACACTTATCCTGGCGACCCGATATCACAATTACATCTCTGTAGTTTGGTAAGATGGAGTCAACCTCACCATTCACTTGAGTCACAGAATCCTGCTGCACACTTGGAGCTGAGAAACATTAATACTCCAGGTTTAGTAAATAATTTCTTCAACCAGCAAGTACTGCTATTAACAACAAAAAAACCCCAAAAGCAGCAAAAATAAGTGGCATAAAATAAACACTAACACTGCACATCCAGCAAAGGATGCTACCAACAGCCATGTGCTGCATGCAAGAAGACGAAAAAGAAGAATGAGAATAAGACTATATTGAAGAATAATAAGACTATAAAGAAGACTACAAAGAAGAAGCATGAAAACGAAGCATGCTACAAATACCTCGGAATAGAAGGTGATCCCCAGGTACAACACAAAAAATGCATAAAATAATCAGCAAAGAGTACATACGCAGAATAAGACCAATTCTGAAAACCTCGCTCTCACCAATGAACAAAATCATAGCTATAAACCAACTTGCAGTACCGGTATTCCAGTACAGCTGTGCAATTATAAACAGGCCACAATTGGAAATCAACAACTGAGACACTAAAACAAGGAAACTTCTAGCGACTCAAACTATTCCACAAAAACCAATTGATTCCGATGTTTTACTTGCAGAGACGACAAGGAGGAGACGGTCTGATGGAGCTGAACCAAGTGCACAGAACATCGTGTGCAGGACTGGGGGAGAAAGGGGTGTTGCAAAACATTTTACCTTATTTTCCTCCAAATGCGTGCACAACCGTAACGGGTTCTCAGGAGGGAAAAAAGGTAAAATGTTTTGCAACACCCCTTATGAGAAAAGCTCAATAGACTATCGAATGCGATTTGTACACGAGCAAGAAAACAAATCAGAAAAGGTATCCTTAATCCATTTAGCAACAAACTTCCAAAAACAGGTGCAAGTGTAGGATACTACACAGGAAAAGGAAACAGAAATAAATACAGCCACAATGATCGCAAAGAAGAAAAAGGAAAACTACAAAAAGAAATATCAGCAGATATACTCTTTACAAATGGAAGAATGACAAAAGAGCAGGAAGATTAAAAAAAAAGTGTTGGACAGAACAGGGATTGACAAGGAAGGATCATTGGTATGGCTTGGAAGAGGTCAAATCAATTGGGATGGAGAACGAGTCATCATAAATGCCCAAGACCAGGGACACTACACTAATGGCTTTAAGAAAATGGCGGGATTGAACCAAACAGCCAAATTCTTGTTTTGTGGGGTGGGAACACGACCAGTCACCTCCTTTCGGGATGTAAAAAAAACAAAAAAACAAACAAACAAACTCATGTCAGAACAGTTGTACACAGAAAGACATGACTGCGTCTGTAGAGTAATCCACTGGCACGTCGGAAAACATTTCAACATTCCGGTTCCAGAACAATCATGGATATACAAACCACATCTGATCCTTGAAAATGAACACATGCTGCTCATGCATGACAAGATGGTCCTATCAAGTGTGTAGATTGCAAACAAAGCATTGTATCTGGACATAGTGCTCAAACACAACAAGGAAAAGACAGCACTGTTGATTGAGGTTTCGGATGCCAATGACTTTGGACTAAATGCTTCAGAAACCAAGAAAATGCTCAAATACCAGGAGCTGAAAAATGAGGTCAAGAGGTTTTGGAAAATGAAGAAAGCTGAAATTATACCAGTGATAGTTTGAGCAACTGGGATGAGCAAGAAAACCCTTACTGAGTACTTGAAAATCATTCCAGGGCACATCACTACAAACGAGCTACAAGTGGAGGCCGTCAGAGGATCAGTAAGGATTCTAAACATAGCCTTTGGAACGAAGCAATGAGAAGGCCGTTTAACAATCTGGTTCATGAATAATGATCCTTTACCAAAAAAAGGAGGTGGAGATTTTGAGTTTTGGGAACCTCCTACCTCCTAAAACCCACATATGGAGATAACAACCAACAAAAGAAATATGTAAAGAAGAATACAAAGAAGAATGCAAGAAAGAAGAACAATAATAATAATACGAAGAAGAAGAAGAGGAAGAAGAAGAAGAAGAAGAAGAGAAAAGAAGAAGCACAGCAATAATAATTTTGGAAGAATAAGAAGCACAGGATGGAATGACCACAATTGATAGACATTCCATAAGAACAGAGAAAAACAACAAGGGAAGAAAAAGGAAATTGTGATTCATTATATGCTTTGCCAAATAAAGCACAAAACAAAGAAATCAATAAAAGACTTCATTCACAGATGATTATCCTCACCCTGTTGACTGTCCTCTCGCTCTGGGAACTTTATCTGTACGTCATGATCACGAGTTATCTGCTGTACCCGAAAACCTTTAGCTCCCATAATCACACGGTGGAACTTCTGGGGGATAACGCAGTCCAGAATGACCTGTGCATCCTGTTGTAAGGGTTGGGGATGGAAGCGGCAAATATAAGAATGTTTATCAAATGTAATATTCCTTTATAGTCAGGGCCCTTAGGGATATTTTGGTTCAAATTCTTCCAAAAGCATCAAATTTGGCGCAGATGTTGCCCATGCCATACTCTTTCGATTTTTGATGGGCGCCAAGGGCGGTATGATCCGGGGACCATACCGGTCCATCCCGCCATGTCACCTGACATATGACGTCATAATTAGGATATGCATCCAATCACATGGCGTACTATAAGTGGTCAAAGTTCAAAATGAATCGATCGAAAAATGAAGGCAGGGATCCATTTTTAAGGTTTTCATAAAATCCAATATGGCCGCCAGGTCACATGACCTATGACGTCATATTTATGACATGTATACAATCATGTATACATGAACCCGGATCATGATCGCACAAAAATTAAACACAAGGATATGGCATACAGTTCATAAAACATCAAAATCCGTACCTTTGTAATTAGACTGATGAACTGCATATGCCTGAAAATTAGGAAATAGACATGTAAATATTTCCTCTAATTGTCAAAAATAAGGTCAGAGTTCGATTACCCAACCCAGAAACATAAAATGGTGAACCTCGCGTAAATCTTGACAAAAAACTCAAAAACCGACATGTTTGACTCAAAAATGACCTTTAAGATGACCTTGAGGGTTGACCTTGACCTCGAATCATCAAAATAACATAATTGGATTCCTCGACCTCGAAAACCCCTGAAAAGTGGTATCATACATGATTCCAACCCTTTTGGTTATTCAACTGATTTTCCTCTAATCCGGGTGGCGGCCATTTATTATTTCGCCGATATGGGGCCCCCTGGCGGGGGAATCAAAATCGAAAGAGAATGACATGGGCAACATCTGGGCCAAATTTGGTGCTTTTGGAAGAATTTGAACCAGACGGCCCCAAAATATCCCTAAGGGCCCTGACTATTATGTTCTGTGGTTTAATGCACACTCGTAATAATGTTCCTCCATAATTAGGTGACCTGCCAAGCTTCACCATGGCTCTGCTTCACTCAGTTGAAAGCAAACCAACAACCAACAGGGCACAATTTCTTCCAAGTGTTCTTACCAGATCCTCCACAACCTCCAGTATTCGTTTCTTTGCAGCTTCCACACAGTCCTTTGCACCCTTCAACACCACCCGGTCGCTTTTCACACCCGTACGTGGGAAGCTAACCGTTACGCCTCCATATTCCTCCGCCAGGTCGCGTAGCACTTGTCCCCGGCGGGCGATGAAGTGGCGATGGTGCTTCTGGTCCACCGTTATGGCATCCTCAATGACGTTGTCCTTTTGAAAGGAAAGGACAGAATATTAGTATGGCTTAAGTAGATAAAGAAACAAGGGTGGTTAGTTCAAAAGATCTCTCACACACATTCAGCATTGCAATGAGTGCTCAGCAATAAAAAATAATTGGCTCAAGGTACAATCAACATCCCTTAAATCCAACTCCAGATTCTATACACTCTTCTCGAACAACATGTTCAATTTGTTTTCCGACAGTTTTCAACTTCTCTCCCCTCCTCCCCCTACCACCCTAAACCCCTTGCCTTTTTACTGTAAAATAAGGCTTCTTACCAGGTTCCTGATAAGCTCTTCCAGTTCTTGCTGGGCATCACTGATGGAAGCTTCCTTGCCAACGATGGTGATAAGCTCCTGGTCTTTGTCTTCGGCAGCTGGGAATATGATTCGTGCACCAGTGCGGTCGCGCACCTTGCGAATGTTGGAGCCACCGCGGCCGATCAGGAACCGATGGTATTCTGGCTTGGCTCGAATCTC
This sequence comes from Myxine glutinosa, assembly GCF_964187855.1. NCBI lineage: Eukaryota > Metazoa > Chordata > Myxini > Myxiniformes > Myxinidae > Myxine > Myxine glutinosa. The sequence goes on along the minus strand of NW_027618396.1, from coordinate 43,670 downwards.
GACCATACAGCTATTCACTTGCTGCATGCACAAGAGGAAAATACTTTTCAACTAAACAGGGTCCAATGTTATTTTGGCCTTAAAATAAAAATAAATAAAGAGCCTGGCTGGTGTTATGGTTTGAGTACTTGTTTGAGTACCGAAAGTTCGATCCCAATTCTGTTTTTGAAAAACATTTTTATGGAACTCTGCTTATAGAATTCTGCTTTATTGTTTGAAGAGAAATTCCCCAAATCCAGATGTGCTGAGCTGATAGACATACCCAGGAAGACTTGAAGCTGTAATCACTGCCAAAGGTGCTTCTACGAAGTATTGACTGAGGTTTGAATACTATTTTTGTATTTCATTTTTAATCATTTTGACAAAAAAAATAAATTCCAGTGACATTATGGGGTACTATATTTAGATCAGTGACAAAAAAAAATCTGAATTTAATCCATTTTAAATTCAGGCTGTAACATGAAATGTGAAAAAAGTCAAGGGGCGTGAATACTTTCTGAAAGAACTGTACAGGTACACTACCGGTCAAAAGTTTAAGAACGCCTCAATTATTCCAGTTTTTATTGAAATTTACGCAGTTTAATGTCCAGTGAATAACCTGAAATGGTACAAAGGTAAGCAGTAAACTGCTCAAGGTTAAGAAAAAAGTTTAGGTTGGAAAAAACGGGAAAATAATGTAAATTGCACAGTTACATGGTAAAAAAAGGCCTTCTTCAGGGAACAAGTAATGGGTTAACAACTTACAGCTGTTCTGCAGCAATGTAAGTAAATTAAGCCTTGAAAGTTGATGCAAACAATTCCTACAGGTGTCCCAACCTCTGCTGATTACTTGATTACAAACCCCCTGTCTGTATAAAAGCAGTATTGGAACAGACTGTGATTACACCCTCTGAAGCATTATTTGGACAATATTGCACTGCAGGAAGTAGTATATTGGAAACTGGAGGAGACTGACAGGAAGAGGTCTGGCAGACCCAAAGCCACAACAGAATCAGAAGACAAGTTTCTGAGAGTCAACAGCTTGCGTGATGGGCGGCTCACAGGACAACAGCTTCAAGCACAGCTTAACACTGGTCGAAGTAAGCAAGTCTGTTTCAACTGTGAAGAGAAGACTTCGAGCTGCAGGTTTGACAGGTCGAGTGGCAGTAAGAAAGCCATTGCTAAAATGGCAAAATAAGAAAAAGAGGCTTGCCTGGGCCATAAAGCACCGCCAGTGGACTACTGAAGACTGGAAGAAGGTCTTATGGACCGATGAATCAAAATTTGAAATCTTTGGTTCATCACGCAGGGTTTTTGTACGTTGTTGAGTAGGCGAAAGGATGGTTCCTCAGTGTCACACCAACTGTCCAACATGGAGGAGGAAGCGTGATGGTCTGGGGCTCTTTTGCTGGATCCAGATTCAGCGACTTGCACAGAGTGACTGGCACCCCCTGAACCAAAAGGGCTACCACAGCATTTTACAGCACCATGCAATACCCTCTGGTATACGCCTTGTTGGTCAGGGGTTCATCCTACAGCAAGAGAATGACCCTAAACACACCTCCAGGCTATGTCAAAACTAACATCGAGGAAAATAACAAGACGGTAGGCTTCAAATCATGGAATGGCCAGCACAGTCTCCAGACTTAAACCCCATCAAGCTGGTTTGGGATGAACTGGACAGACGGGTGAAAGCAAAGCAACCTACAAGTGCAACACATTTGTGGGAACTTCTGCAACAGTGTTGGGAAGAACTTCCCGGACAATATTTGATTTCCTTTGTGGAAAGAATGCCGCGAGTGTGTTCGGCGGTTATATCTGCAAAAGGTGGCTAATTTGCTGAGTCAAAAATTTAAATTAAATTTTGTTAAACAAAATGATTCTATGATTTCTTTTTTTATCTCAAATTGTTTATTTGTTCTCTGCTTAATTTCAGAGTACATTGAGACATTAAACTGCGTAAATTTCAATAAAAACTGGAAAAATTGAGGCGTTCTAAAACATTTGACTGGTAGTGTATGTTGCAAACATTTTTTGTTAATCTTAATCCCGATGCACAGTAGCCGATGTTTGCTGATAGTAAGGGAAACATATGAAAATCTGTTAACTAAATTGTTACCAAAAAATTTCTTCACCAATATGTTTGTAAAGGTGTGTAATAACATGTGTTAAAATGTTGAAGGTCAACTCCCGTGGGAAACCCAGAAAAAAAGCTGTTGAATTCGGGTACCGAAAAATTATTTTCGAGAATTTTTATTTTTTTTAATCGGCCCTTAAGTAACTTATGAGGGGTCAAATAAGGGTTTTTCATGATTCTGAGTTGATTGTTAACATTTATATTTCATCACAGACACCTTTGTGGAAAAATAATTTCTAAATATATCTCATTTTCTACTTTGCAGGACATGGAGTCTAGCAATATGGATGAAGACGTTACTCCACCTGTGCTCAATTGCTTCATCTGTGCACGCTCGGATACACCAGCTGAAAGGCTCATACAGGCAACTCCAAAGGGATACTCAACTTTATTGAAACAAGCAGAAACTGTCGAAAATGTTACTGTTGTGGAACGTATGAAGGAGGCTCAAAAGGAAGGAAAACTGAGGTACCACCAGAAGTGTAAAAATGATCTGTACAACAACTTTGTTGCAACCACCAAGAAGTCAGCTCAAGCATCAAAGGCAGAGAAAGAGTCATCAAAGTTGAAGAGAAGACGCACTACTTGTGAGTTCAGTTCATCAACTGGCTGCAGTTCTAGAAGATCACAGTCAGTTGACCTCCTGTATAAGGATGTATGCATTCTTTGCAACCAACCAGCCCAGCTCTACAAAAATAATCCAGCACAAGCTAGAAAGAAATACAGAGTGCCAGATAATTTGACTGCAGATACACTGAAGGCAAGCTTGCAGAAGACAGCACGGAGTCGCGGGGATGACTGGGGCACTGAAGTCACTGGACGCCTGGAAGGGATCAACGACTTGGTAGCAGAAGAAACACTGTACCATTTGCGATGCAAACTTATGTTTGCGAGAGATGACAGTTTGTCCAAGACTGATGAGGAAGGAAAAAGGAAGAGAGGACAGAGGAGTGTTGATGAGGAGTGAGAGGCAGTTTTTATTGAATTCTGCGAATGGTTAGACTCAGAATTAGAGCATGGGGTAATGAACATGGACCAAGTCCATGAAAAGCTGCAGGAGTTTGATCAGTCACCAGAGAAGAGCCTTTCTTATTCAAAGCATTGGCTAAAGATAAAACTTCTAGAGAAATACGAAGACACCTTGTATTTCACAACACAGGAAAGAAGGGCAGATGTACTCTGGCTCAAAGATGGCACCGACAATATTCTGCGAGGGCATCATGCTAATCTTGACCATGGAGATGAGAAGACTCAGATCATAAAGACGGCACTCAAGTTCATATCCAATGATATTGCCTTGATCGATTTAGGTCCAAAGTCATACTCCACCACACACAGTATGACTGACATCGATAGTCAGCTGACACTTGTTCCTGCAAGCCTTCAGATGTTCTTGAGACCGATTGTCAAGACAGACGAAAGAGTTGCCGTTTGGGGGCAGAATTTTATTAAGGCCTGTCGACCTCGGTCTGGAGTATTGCCACACCAAATGGGGCTTGCCATACAACTTGATCATAGATTTGGGTCAAAATGGATGCTCAACAAGTTCCACCGGCTGGGATACACCGAGTCTTACACGGAGACACAAAACTACAAATACTGCTTCCTTAATAGTAGGAGTGGAGATGATGTTCCAGATACTTCTGGCACTCTTGACACCATTGTGGAGGAAACCGATGAACAGATCAATGATGAGGTTGCGGTTGATGCTGCGCTTGAGGATCAATCAGTGATGACAGCCAAAGTGCCAGCCAGTGAAAGTGAATTGTCAAGTAATGATCAGGTGGTCTTTATGGAGGTTGGGGAAACAAACAATGCAGTCACTCAGTTTGTTGGAGACAATATAGATTTAAACATTGTCTCTATTCACGGAAACACTCCCTTTCACTCAATGGGTTGGATCGAAGTCACCTCTCCGGCACCACCTTTGCCAGATCCACAGACAACAGCAGCTTTCCCCCGGGTGAAGTTGAAGGCACTCGACAAAGCTAAGATCCTGAGAGGAACTGAAGTAAAGATTATTCCATTTACGAACAGGAAACAGATAGGAACGAACGCGATCATGTTTCTCCCCCTCGCTGAGCTTTCCTCCTCCCTGGCTCATGATCAGCCACTCCTCACTCCAGGTGACACACTCTGGGCAGCGGCAGGAGTGATCAAACCAGAGACTCTACCTCCAACAGAGGGTGCAGCTGCACAACATTCACTCCGTGCCTACCTGCAGACCCGGGACTGGATCCTTCTACAGAGCATGTCTCTGAACCCCAGTGACTATGGATGGACAATAGGTGTGCATGGGTATGAGCCAGTTCCAACACTGGACCCCACGGCACCTGAGGAGCTATTGCAGTTCACGAGCTGTAATTGTCATGGAGATTGCAGCAACCGGCGATGCAGCTGCAAGAAGAATGGGGTCACGTGCATCTCGGCCTGTGGAGTCTGTAATGGCATTACATGCAGAAACTGCAGTCATGATGTTGTTGAGTCTGAAGAAGACATAGACAATGACTGTTGAAACTTCTGACATTGTGAATGAGAAATAACTCTTGAGTATTATATATGTATGTGAAATAAAAGCTACTTTGTGTGTAAATGTAAAAGTGAAAATATAAATGTTAACAATCAACTCAGAATCATGAAAAACCCTTATTTGACCCCTCATAAGTTACTTAAGGGCCGATTAAAAAAAATAAAAATTCTCGAAAATAATTTTTCGGTACCCGAATTCAACAGCTTTTTTTTCTGGGTTTCCCACGGGAGTTGAACTTCAACATTTTAACACATGTTATTACACACCTTTACAAACATATTGGTGAAGAAATTTTTTGGTAACAATTTAGTTAACAGATTTGTGAAATATCTCATAAAATGCCCTTACTATGACGCATCAAGACCATCGGCGATTAATCGTCTCCAATCTTGTTTTGTCATAGATTTCCGCACTACAAGTCTGTCGAAGACCCTATTGTCGGTAAAAAAAAAAAAAAACACCTTTAGAGGCCATTTTTCCCCGCAAGCGGGGGTTGGCCTTTTTCGGGAACCGTGGTAGTTGTTGTTTTTCGGTCCCCTTTTTGAAGCAATGTTTTACGGCCGGATGCCCTTCCTGACGCCAACCCTTTTTGCCGCCTTTAACGACAAGCAGGGAATTACCAGTGAACTGGTACTCAATTAGCCGACCTCGGAAGGATGACAGGCTGAGTCAACCCCCCTGGCGTTAATTCAGCGATCGACCGGGTTTCGAACCCAGGATCCTAGGATCCTAAGCTGACACCCTAGCCGCTAGCCCAACACCAGGGTTAACCTGTTGTCGGTAATAAGATGATAATGAAGAAGAAATGCATGGAGAGGATGAGAACGTTGAGAGTTCTGTGCACTGTTGCTTTGGCAATAGTGCTGGTACATCACCAATGGAATGCCAGGAGAAAGAAGCAGCTGTGGTAAAGCCCAGGGTGGAGAGAAGGCCGGCTCAAGGAACATTCAACAAATTGCTTGTGGAAACACATGCGGAAGTATGCACACACACACACACACACTCACACACGCGCACATGCATGTTTCGCTAAATACTTAAGGAAACAGGTTAGGCTCGGGCTACTATAACGAACTATCACAATACCTTTTTGGACTTCAAAGTTCTTTAAGCAACAACTATTTAATAAAATGCTGCAGATGATACGACACTATGACCGGAAGTCACTGAAAGCTGAAGTTTAATCAACACCGACTGCTGTGCATGACACGTCCATGCACAACTGTTTCCGACAAATCATCACAAAATTTAACATCACAAAAAACCATCAAGATGATTTCCGATGCACCTAACAACCTTAACGACTACAGTCGTCAATTACTGCACATCACATGATTGTGAAAGACTTCCACATAATAAGCTGTTTCAGGCGGTGTCGAGTTGTATCGGCTAGTGCGCAACAGGGTTTGGACACCAAGTATGGTTACAAAATAAGATCGTACAGAGGAACGCACACTCGTGCAATGGTGGTTGGTAATGTGGGTGTGAAAATTTAATTTACAAGGATCGATTCTTTTAATTCCAAGAGTAATGATGTAAATAATTAAATGACCGTACAAATCAGTTGTAGAATGGTGATGCAATGTCTCAAAGTTGACATTTCCATTCTAGATTCTGAGACTAGTTATCCTAGAGGACATGCAACGTAGCCTGCTTTTATAGGTGACATCAGTACTGCAAATTAACGAGCATGATGTTGGTGCTTCGCAGTGTTAAAGAGCCATGAACTGTGCCAGGTTGATCCAGTTTGAAAAGGATGGAATGAACAGAGTTACTGGTATTGAACCAGCAATATACTCATAATTCATGAAAAGCACCTTCATGAGCCATGTACATGTACTGTTTTACTGATAAAAAATATTAAATTTAATTGACCAACATGGTGCTCTCACATCTTGAATATCGAGAATAATGAACGCTTGTATATCAATTATGTTAACCACAAACAACATTCCTACCTTCTCCTCAGCCACTTGCATCAACTGTCGACGAGCCCTCTCCACCTCCTCATTTGATCCGCGGATGGTAACTTTGTCAGAACCAGAACCTTCGGAGGGGAAATGAATGTGTACTCCGCCACACTCTTCCATGATGGAGCGCACCAAGCGGCCCTTGGCGCCGATCAAAGAGTTGTGCAGCTTCGCTGGGATTGTCACTTCGAGTTCCTTTATGTTTGTCTACAGCAGTAAGGAACATAATGGCATTAGTCAAATGTACCAGTTTGAACCGATGGGTACCTTGTTTAGTCATTAGATCAAAGACCAAATATTTCTATAGCATAGAAAGGTTCATTTTATTCCCCACAATAACATAGACAAAGTTAATGGTTTCTTGGATAAGAGGATGAATTAACAGATGGGTACAAGTCAAAGAATGAAAGATAAAACAACAACAAAACTTAACCCGAAATAGGGCGGGAGGGGGGGGGGGGTAGATTCTGCCCCCCCCCCCTCTACTTCTTTCGCCATATTTTCGCAGAAACTCTTTTCTCGTGCTGAACTTTCATGACTTTCTGTTCAAATCCTCTCGCACGATTTGATACTAATTTTATAAAAATCAGATCTAGGGTTGCCGCAGAATCCACCACTCCCTCCCACCTTTGTGAAGGTCCAAAATAACCCGGCCTGTTTCGGGTTGAGTCTCAACGTATAAATTATATGGAAACATTCATATCACGAAACCATATTTCCACATATTACAGTGAAAAATAAAAAAAATATTATTTATATATATATATATATACACAGTATATATATATATATATATATATATATATATATATATATATATATATATATATATACACAAAGAATTAAGTTAAGCACCCCCCCCCCCCCCCCCGTTTTTTTACAACCTCGCACATTACAAGTTTGTTGTCATCAAAACAGTGTAATATACCCATGATATTGCTATATTTTCTGGAGAAGTGATATTATGGTCACATAAAAACATAACAATCATGCCGTTTTCAATATTTTATTCTGAATAATTTAAGGTGAAATTTTTTGGGAATTTTAGGCATATTTTCACCTCAATTTAAGTATGGAGCTATAGGTCCATCACGGACAGTGTGGATGACGTTTATGTTTTCTAACGTACAGTCATTGTTCTGAGAAGACCTCTAGCGATCTTTGCGTCAATAACGTGTGTAGGACCCACGTGATCGGATCACTGACTCAACCCTACGTCTCATAGACCCTGTAAGCCGTCGTATGCGTTGCTGTGGCAGGTTGTTCCATTCCCGATGTAATGCACGTTCCAATTCATCCAGATTGGCTATTGGAGGGACCATCTTCGCAATTTGTCGTCCCAACATGTCCCAAACGTGCTCGAGGGGGTTCAACCTGCCACAGCAACGCATACGACGGCTTACAGGGTCTATGAGACGTAGGGTTGAGTCAGTGATCCGATCACGTGGGTCCTACACACGTTATTGACGCAAAGATCACTAGAGGTCTTCTCAGAACAATGACTGTACATTAGAAAACATAAACGTCATCCACACTGTCCGTGATGGACCTATAGCTCCATACTTAAATTGAGGTGAAAATATGCCTAAAATTCCCAAAAAATTTCACCTTAAATTATTCAGAATAAAATATTGAAAACGGCATGATTGTTATGTTTTTATGTGACCATAATATCACTTCTCCAGAAAATATAGCAATATCATGGGTATATTACACTGTTTTGACGACAACAAACTTGTAATGTGCGAGGTTGTAAAAAAACGGGGGGGGGGGGGGGGGGGTGCTTAACTTAATTCTTTGTGTGTATATATATATATATATATATATATATATATATATATATATACAGTATATATATATATATATATATATATATATATATATATATATATATATATATATATATATATATATATATATATATATATATACATGTATGTATGTATGTATGTATGTATGTATGTATGTATGTATATATATATATACTAGCAGAAGTACCTGGCATTGCCGGGCGGGGAAGGGGAGGGGAGGGGAACGGGGGGAAGGGGAGGAGGGGGGGGAGGGGAGAGGATGGGGGGGAGGGGAGAAGAGGGGGGGGGGAGAAGAGGGGGGGGAGGGGAGAAGAGGGGGGAGGAGAGAGGAGGGGAGGAGAAGGGGGGAGGGGAGGAGAGTGGGGAGGGGGAGGGTGATGGGGGAGGGGGAGGGGGAGGGGGAGGGGAGGGGGAGGGGGAAGGGGAGGGAGAAGGGGAGGGAGAAGGGGAGGGAGAAGGGGAGGGAGGGGGAAGGGGAGGGGGAAGGGGAGGGGAGGGGGAGGGGGGAGGGGGAGGGGAGAAGAGGGGGAGGGGGAGGGGGAGGGGAGAAGAGGGGGGAGGGGAGAAGAGGGTGGAGGGGAGAAGAGGGGGGAGGGGAGAAGAGGGGGGAGGGGAGAAGAGGGGGGAGGAGAGAAGAGGAGGGAGGACAGAAGAGGGGGAGAAGAGAAGAGGGGGAGGAGAGAAGAGGGGGGGGGGAGAGAAAAGGGGAGGGGGAGGGGAGGAGAAGGGGGGAGGGGAGGAGAGGGGGAGGGGAGCGGGATGGGGGAGGGGTAGGGGGAGGGAGGGGGAGGGGGAGGGGGAGGGGGAGTGGGAGGGGTGGGGGGAGGGGAAGTGGGAGGGGTAGGGGTAGGGGAGGGGGAGGGGGAGGGGGAAGGGGGAGGGGGAGGGGAGATGGAAGGGGGAGGAGGAGGGGGAGGGAGGGAGGGGGAGGGGGAGGGAGGGGGAGGGGGAGGGAGGGAGGGGGGAGGGAGGAGAAGAGGGGGGGGGAAGTACCCGGCATTGCCGGGCGGGGGAAGAGGAGGGGAGGGGAACGGGGGGAAAGGAGGAGGGAGGAGAGGGGAGAAGAGGGGGGGGGGGAGAAGAGGGGGGGGAGAAGAGGGGGGGGGGAGAAGAGGGGGGAGGAGAGCGGAGGGGAGGAGAAGGGGGGAGGGGAGGAGGGGAGGAGAAGGGGGGAGGGGAGGAGAGGGGGGAGGGGGAGGGGGAGGGAGGGGGAGGGGGAGGAGGGAGGGGGGGAGAAGAGGGGGGGGGAAGTACCCGGCATTGCCGGGCGGGGAAGAGGAGGGGAGGGGAACGGGGGGGAGGGGAAAGAGGGGGGGGGAAGTACCCGGCATTCCGTGTATAAACGTGAGGGAGAAGAGGGGGGAGGGGTGGGGGGGAGGAGAGGGGTGGAGGGGAGGAGAGGGGGGGGGGAGGGGAGGGGCGAGGGGGAGGGGGGGGGGAGGGAGGGGGAGGGGAGTGGAGGGGGAGGGAGGAGGGGGAGGGGGAGGAGGGGAGTGGGAGGGGGGAGGGGGAGGGGGGGAAGGGGAGGGGGGAGGGGTAGGGGGGGAGGGGAGGGGGGAGGGGTAGGGGGAGGGGAGGTGGAGGGGAGGGGGGAGGGGAGGGGGAGGGGAGGTGGAGGGGAGGGGGGAGGAGGGGAGGGGGAGGGGAGGGGGGAGGGGAGGAGGGGAGGGGAGGGGAGGGGGAGGGAGGGGGGAGGGGGGAAGAGGAGGGAGGGGAACGGGGGGGGGGGGAGAAGAGGGGGGAGCGGAGAAGGGGGGGGGAAGTACCCGGCATTGCCGGGCGGGGAAGAGGAGGAGAGGGGAATGGGGGGGAGGGGAGGAGAGGGGGGGAGGGGAGGAGAGGGGGGGAGGGGAGGAGAGGGGGAGAGGGGAGAAGAGGGGGGGGGGGGAGTACCCGGCATTCCGTGTATAAACGTGAGGGAGAAGAGGGGGGAGGGGGGAGGGGGAGGGGGGAGGGGAGGAGAGGGGATGAGGGGAGGAGAGGGGGGGGAGGGGGAGGGGGGAGGGGAGGGGGGAGGGCACGCGAATCGTCGAATCAGCGCGCTGCTCTGCCACCGATTCCGATTCCGTGTATAATATTCCTCGCTGAAAAAAAATATGGATCTAAAGGTGAAAGAAAAAAAAACCTATGTGATGTGAATGGCAATGTTCCTCGCTGAAATGTGAAAAAACGCAATCGCGCGGCAAGGAACATCACATGATCGCTCTGAGCGATCGATTGCAACTCTGCGTCGTGTCGTGGGTGTGGCCAACGTGGCCTCATGCTCCCAAGTGATTGGCTAACTCGAGCTCGAGAGAGCCATAATGCGCTACGTTATGGCAAAAAATATGGATCTAAAGATGAAAGGGAAGAAAACCTATGTGGTGTGAATGGCAATGTTCGTCGCTGAAATGTGAAAAAACGGAATCGCTTTTCGCTCTGAAATACGTGCGAAAGCGTAGCTGAGTTAATGGCGGCAAGGAACATCACGTGATCGCTCTGAGCGAATCAGCGCGCTGCTCTGCCATTCTGGTCATAATATGCCTTGCTGAAATGCGCTGAGGTAAAAATATGGTTTAAAAATATTATGAAATAAATTTTTAGGTCGACCAGGTTCTTCCCAGGCTCATTGGCCATGTTTGTGCCAAATATCAAGTACGTGAGCCTCTCCGTTTAGGAGTCTACCGGTAACATATCACACACACACACACACACACACACACACACACACACACACACACACACACACACACACACACACACACACACACACACACACACACACACACACACACACACACACACACAAACACACACACACACACACACACACACACACAGTGTTATATATATATATATATAGGTTTACAGGAATCTAGATCGTTGTCTCGCTCTTGGACAGTTCCTTATTAATGTGACCACTCATCTTGGGCGATCACTTAAACCTTTGCAAAGACGCCTGTCCCCTTGCAGCCAACCTCAAATGAGTGATAACTTCAGTGGTCTAACATGGCCACCGACTGGTCGATTGTGGTCAAACACAGCCAATCATCATTAGAATAGCAACCACTGAACTCAAAGGGTATAATTTATCATACACTACTGTACAGCGCTCGGTTAAAAAGCCAATTCTTCTTCATTTGGGTTTTGAGATGTTGTTCGTATATAGCCCACCAATCGTAAGGGATGATATTGAGCCACCTTAATGAGATGAAAAATAATTAAAATACAGTACAGTATTGCAACAAGTATTTGACATCTGAATGAGCATTATATCGCTAATTTTTCTTAAAATTTGCTAATTTTATATGAGCAATTTATTTTTAGATTTTATTGAGAGATGGGCAGAATATGCAGAGAATTTTAGATTTTATTGGGTTAATTTATCAATGTTGCTTCAAGGCTACGGCATGTGAGGTGTCTGTAAACATTACGCACTTTTTGTCGCTCGTTTCTTTTCAGTGATGTGACAAATCCATGAAAATAACGAGATAGTATTCATCGAATACGTACCCTGCAAGTCTTGACTTGGCGCAAGCCAACTCTTCTGTTGTTTTTTTAGGATTTATTCATGAACCCATGGGTTGGAGAACATGTGTGTGTGAAGTTTCACATCAATCAGGTCTGCTGTTCTGAAGAAGAAGATTTTAAAAGTTTTTTAAAATGTTCAATCCAACATGGCGACCGAACCATGTGACCTATGCCAATATAATTATGTTGACTAAATTATCCCTAGATGACCCTCAATTTTCACACTGATCAGATCAATTGTTGTACTTGTAGAACTATGACGTCATAATGAAGGCATCGATGACCATCATTGACGTCTTATTTCCCATGGAGAGTACTGTCCAATGAGCCAAGCTTCAATTTTTTCCACTGGCAATGGTACCCGCCCTATGGGTGGGGCTTCAATAAGGAAGCCCAAATGAAAAGGAAAAATATCAGAAATTGAAGGCTTTTTTTATTTTAAACGATTCCTATCAACATCTGTTGAATCATATCACACGCAAATCATCAAAATCGAAACAGTACATGGCGCCCATTTGGAAAAAAGATTGAATTCTGCAAAACGGAAGCGGCCACTACACGTCTTTCTCAGTCACACGTTTATGTGTGAAGAGTGCGCGCCAAATCTGTAACACGGAAGCGGCCGCTACACCTGTTTCTCAGTCGCTTTGTACACGCTGCCATGTTACTTCGGAGCCGCACGTTTATATAGGAAGAGTTCGTCAGGAGTCGATCTACTCTCTCCTGGTACGTAGAATAAACAGTATTTGTAGAATTTCAACAAAAGCCACATCATTGTTCATATCAGTAAATATTATTCCATCGTGTTTGGAAAAAGTGGAAAATTGGAAAACTTGGAAAAAAAAAATTTGGCCTATTATACTCCCAGGGATCCGAGGAATACCAACCCAAAATATCGTTGCGATCGGTTGAGCCGTTTTTGCGGTCGAACGGACGGACAGACATTTGGTGAATTATAGTAAGATGAAGAAGTTCGGGAGATGTAGAGCAAAGTTTTTCAGTTTTTTCTAAGATGGTACCTGTACCATGTGACATATGAAATCAAAATTATCATCAAAAAAATTCTACAGGAGGAGGGAACTATAAGAACCATAAGAATAGGAAGTCAGCCCGAACCATCGCGTCGGGAAGGTGCCATCAATGGAATGGATCGCATATTGCAGTTGTGGTGAGGAGGAGCACTTACTGACTAAGTAAGATAAGGCCAAGCGGAGGACACAAATCACACTCAACTAATTGGTGTGGGACAATTTGTGTGCTCCCCATGCAACAAATCAGCACATCACTGGGAAGATACTACAAGAGGTGCAGGTATTTATTTATTTATTTATATTCATTGTTGAGGCTCGTGGAAGAGCTATATAATTAGTACACTAAATGGATCAGGAAACTACAGGACAAAAGGAACAGTTGAGAGAGAGGGAAACGCCAACAGCAGAGTTGATGGGCAAAATAGAGGCAGACTTGGACAAAACGTGTGTGGGGAGGAATGAAGGGCAGGATGAGAGGATGCATCGGGTGGACAATATGGACACAGAAGGAAACTCACAGGAGGGAAAACTGGAAATTTGGAAGAATAAGGGATTGTGTGGGGTGAGGGAGGAGGGGTGAGGGGGTTAACTCTGAAACCAAACTCCATGTTGTCAATGGAGACTGGTTACAGTGGAATTATGGCATCCAATGGATGGCAGAACTGTTTCCAGAAGCGTCACGACATCAAGGTGATTAGTTATACATACATATATGCATGCATATATGCATGCATGCATATATATATATGCATATACATATATGTGTGTATACATATATGGGACAAACTACATTTATAAATATTTTTTCTTCTACAAATTTTAGTTGTTTACTTCTGGAGTACAGTATAATACAAATATACTTTTCCGGCTTGTGTACTCAAGTAATGAGTGATGAGGATGTTATGTGGGCAAAAACAGGAGTCACCTGGTTAAGTGCCTGCCTGACTTGTATTAAGGGTTTTTTGCCAAAGATATAGTGCACAATATTATGTGAAAAATATAAAACTGTATTTTATATACTGTTGAAAAACAATACTCAGACCTCTTTCAAGTAATGAGGTTTTATTGAACTATGTCTCCACTCATCCTACAACACAAAATAATGCACAATCATTAGCTCTACAAAGGAAGCAATCAAAACAAACATCTCTTCCAAGCCACCCCGCAAGCAAGCAATTATGTACCTGTTAATCCCGATAGTCTCTTGGCACTAGGGTAACAGAATGCCACGAGACCGAGCGCCGAACCTTCTCTTCAAGCTCGAGACATTACATCATATTTCACCACATTCTCCCTCCGTTAAAAATCAAGCGAGCAATAAAGCAATAACAAGATAATAGAGCAACCTAACAAACAGCACAGGATTCCTACCAGCCGAAACGATTAGGTGGCTGACACAAACGGCCTGTACGGGTGCGATATGTCCCTTCATGTCCAGATCCTTCACCGCCCGTGGCGGGAGGTTTGTCCCCTCCAGATAGGTTTCGTTCTCCTCTGCGTCCGAGCTCGCGACTAGTGATTCATCCCGGCAGGTGTCAGACCGCGCGGGAGTACTCTCCACGGAGATGTCAGCCTCAGGCCTGGATGGAATAATGTGGCAGCTGATGCGCGAGTCAGAAGACTTACGGGGAATCCATGAATCATTGTGTCATCCGGGGGTCACAAGGTTGGCTCACTTCGTACGATGTAGGAATCTGCCCTTTTCCATCGAAGATGTCAGGCGATTATGTCGGTCGTGTCCAGTGTGTGCCGAGGTCAAGCCGAGATTCTATAGACCTCCCATGGGGACTTTGATCCATGCAGGTGGACCCTGAGAGACTCCATGTGGATTTTAAAGGGCCGTTACCGGGCCCTGGCCCGCGACGATACATTCTTACAATTGTCGAGGAGGACTCACAATTCCCGTTCGTGTACCTGTGTTGTAAATTTGGTGGCTAACGGGGTAATGTATATGGATGTTAAGCTGTTAGTATTACAGAATCTGTGCTCAGATGTGCTATTGTGCCACGATTTTTTTTAAATCGGCACGGACGACTGGAAATGCAATTAGAGGGAGCTAATGCCAAGACCTTTTCGGTATGCAGTTTAGCGGAAATGGCGATCGATCCCCCTCCGCTTTTTCCGTGTCTAACTCCCGACTGCCATCCTATCACGGTAAAGTCCAGGCGTTACTCACGGCCGGACGCTCAATTTATCGAGGGTGAAACGAGACGATTGCTACGGGAGGGAATTATCGAGGCCAGTGTATCGCCTTGGAGAGCCCAAGTACTCGTGGTCATCAATGCTAATCACCGGAAACGAATGGTAATTAACTACTCACAAACGATTAATTGTTATACTCAATTGGACGCTTACCCACTCCCCAAGATGGACGATATGGTATGGGAGGTGGCTACCTACCGGGTGTTCAGCACCCTGGATCTCCGTAGCGCGTACCACCAGATACCTATCAGAGAAGCCGATCGGCCATATACCGCCTTTGAATCAGGGCAGCAGCTGTACCAATTTCGAAGAATTCCCTTTGGAGTCACGAATGGTGTTGCCTGGTGTTGCCTGCTTCCAAAGGGCCCTCGATGACATCATAGCCAAAGAGCAATTAAAGGATGTGTTTGTGTATGTTGACAATGTAACTGTCGGTGGCCGTGATCAGGCCGACCATGACGCAAATTTGCAGAGATTCTTGGCCGTGGTGCGAAAGTACAACCTGACCCTCAACAAAGATAAGGGTAAGTATTCAGCCAAAACTATTGACCTGTTGGGGTACAGGGTGACCGACGGAGGGATTAGGCCCGACGCAACCCGGTTGCAACCGTTGCTCGAGATGGCCCCTCCCCCTGATCGGGCTGCGCTGCGCAAGGCGCTCGGTCTGTTCGCGCATTACTCAAAGTGGATCCCACGGTACTCAGAGAAGATCAGACCACTGGTGGAATGTAAATTATTCCCGTTGACCTTGTCGGCGAAAGCAGCTTTTCAACAACTCAAAACCGACATAGCAGGGGCCGTAGTGACCTAGATCAACGAAGCGGTACCTTTCATGATCGAGACGGATGCCAGTGACAGCGTGATTGCCGCCACGCTCAACCAAGCGGGACGCCCCATCGCGCTCTTCTCGATAACTTTGCCTGATAGCGAACAGCGCCATTCGGCTATAGAAAAGGAAGCACTCAAAACAAACTACGTACCTGTTAATCCCGATAGTCTCTTGGCACTAGTGTAACAGAATGCCACGAGACTGAGCGCCGAACAGTCCGGACTTATACAAGCTCCCTCAATATCGGCCCTCCGACCGAACCTTCTCTTCAAATTTGAGACATTACATCATATTTCACCACATATACTATGCATAAAACAAAACGGTTTTCATCCTAAACATTGAAGATTTTGTTACAAAACACTCCCTTTCTCCAGCCGCGTCTTGTTCCACCCACCATTGCCAGATGTCCCACTCCACTTCTCCCTGTCTCCCTCCCAAGTCCAGCTACCTCTCCATCCCAACCAAGCGTCCCACCCCCTCCATCCACAGCCACACCACCGCTCCCCCTCCTACCCTCCCCCCACCCAGCCATAACTCTCGCCCCATCTCCCTTCCGACTTCAAATCCTGTTGCCACTCTACCCCCTCCCATCCCATCCCGGTTACACACCCCTTCCCCTCCACAAGCCCCACTCCATCTCCATTGCAAATTCCACCATTGTCACATATCCCACTCCACCACCCCATGCATCCAGCTCTCCCTCTTCCCTCCAGTCTCGCATCCAGCTACCTCTCCCTCCCCCCGCGAAGCCTCCCGCTCCCTCTCCCTGCTGGCCAAGAGTCCAGCTGCCACAGCACCCACTCTAACCCCAACTACACGCCCCTCTCCCACCTACACAAGCACCCCTACCCACCCCCATTGCACATTCTACTCCCCCTCCCCCCTACCACATGTCTTGTATGCCCTTTCTACACTGCCATGTGTCTTGTTCCCCTACCCAGCAGCATGTTCCGCTAACTCCCCACCCTTTCTGGGCGACCTGCAAATTATATCCCTTCCCACACCACTGCGTGTCATGCTACCCTTCCATCATGGGTGCCCTCCCCCACCTCAACCCTACATCCCCGCTCCCCCTCTTTCTTATACCACCCATTCCGTTCTCCCACCCCGCACATCCCCACTCAATCCCCCACCGCATGTCCCATTCCCTCTCCGCTCGTCCCACAACCCCCCCCCCCCCCCCACTCGCTCACACGTTGCGCGGCCCACTCCCCCTCACTCCAACGCCACATGTCCCACTCCCCTCGCTCCAATGCCGCGTGAACAACACGCAGGTGTGGGAGCGAGGGGAGAGGGACGTGAGTGAGGGGAACATCAGCTACACACACCTCTCCTCAGGCCCCACTCCCCACCCACTGTACATTCCACTCACCCTCCCCTCTGTCACACTCCTTAGCCCTGCCAGGCATCCCACTAGCCGCCCCTCCCATTTTGGGCATTTGATAGTCTAGCGTCCTGCTTTGCTCGTCAGTCTCTGCCTGTGGCATAAAAGACAGCCTTTCATGCCTAGATTTTTGACATTAAGGAACAGCTGGTGTGGTAAGCGCAAGATCGTTGCTTGGTAACTGAACACACCCCGGGTTTCCTCCCTTTCAGTTTAGTGTTAAACAGCAGTTGCGACTGTTTCAAAAGGTAATCATACATGTTTGTGGTTTGTAATATTTTAAAGGAAAAAGCCCTTGGGGAGGGGGGATATTATTAGTATTATGCTATTATCATTGGTGTCGATTTTACTTTTGTTATTCAAAGTAGCCTTGGAAAAACGCCACAATAAGCTAGCTTAACACAGATATACACCTTCACATGGATTTCACCCTAGGCGGACAACCCCCTTGGGGAGGGGGCAAATGAAATTGCTACAACCTCCATCGACCATCATGTGACACCTAGTCCTCCTGTCAAGTTTGGTCAAGATTGGAAAAGTAAAGACTGAATGTATCTCGGTCAGACAGACGCCAATTTGGATATTTTACATCGGCGTAGTTTGGGGGGTGAGGCGGGGGGGGGGGGGGAAATGCCCCCACCTTAATTTTTCAGTAGTTTACAATCAAGATAAATACCTTTGATCAATTGATCAGATTGATCAATCAAATTAAATTGATCAATCAATCAAATCAATTAATCAAAGCAATTGATCAGAGTAGTGATAGCAATGTACAAAAGAGAGCGCACAGCTGTAAGGACGAAGGATGGGAACAGTGGTGAGTTTGAGGTGAAGGTGGGAGTGCATCACGGGTCAGTACAAAGTCCACTACTATTTGTAGCTGTGACGGAGGTGCTGGCTCGGAACGTAAAAGAGGGTTTACCGTGGGAATTGTTGTATGCAGATGATCTGGTGTTGATTGCAGAAAGTATGGATGGACTGAAGGAGAAGATGAACAAATGGAAGGAATGTATGGAGACAAAAGGTCTGAAGGTGAATATCGGAAAAACGAAGGTGATGGCAAGTGGTAAAGCATGTGGTGAGGTGGAAAGAACTGGGAAGTGGCCGTGTGCTGTGTGCAGGAAGGGTGTCGGAGTGAATTCCATTCAATGTACAATGTGCGCTGAGTGGGTTCATCAAAAATGTAGTGGTTTGAGAGGGTCATTAACCAGTGTGGCAGCTACATTCAAGTGTAAGGTGTGCACAGAGGGAGCTGCAGATGGAGGAAATGTTGAGTTGGATCTTGGAGATGGCGTGAAGCTGGAAGGTGTGAAAACATTTTGTTACCTAGGAGACTTGCTGAATGGAGAAGGTGGATCAGACTCGGCAATGGTTGCGAGAGTGAGATGTGCATGGAATAAGTTTCGAGAACTGAGTGGCATGCTGACGAGGAGGGGAGTGTTGTTGAAGCTGAAGGGAAAGGTGTATGCTGCATGTGTGAGAAGTGTTATGATTTATGGGAGCGAGACATGGGTAATGAACGTAGAGCAGCAACGAAGGCTGGAAAGGGTGGAAATGCGAATGGTTCGGTGGATGTGTGGAGTATCGTTGAGAGAGAGGAAGACAAATGATGAATTGCGAAAGATGATGGGAATAGAGCCTGTGATGGATGCTGTGAAGAGAAACAGTTTGAGATGGTTTGGTCATGTGTTGAGGAAGGATGAAAGTGACTGGTTGAGAAGAGTGATGGAAATGAATGTAGAAGGAAGTAGAGGACGGGGAAGACCGAGAAAGACTTGGCTAAAGATGGTCGAAGAAGAAATGCGGGCAAGGGGGTTAACAAGGGGAGATGCAGAAAATAGGGCAAAATGGAGAAGATTGTCATGGGGACCGCAAGGCTAACCCCCGCTCTTGCAGGGAAAATGGCCTTAAAATGCCTGTTGTTGTGTTGTTTGTTTTACAATCAAGATAAAACATCCTGTATTTAAACATGAGAAACAATAATGAACGCAAACTGCATTTGTGATTTCACGTATACTGCAACCACACGAACAAACGGTAATTTTGGAAGTAGGACCTAGCTACTAATTATTAATATTAACCCCTTGCCCCCCTCCACCCCCCTCCAATGCAGAAGTCAAACTACGCCCAAGGTATTTTAGTATGACAAGCTAGCTCTCTGATGCAGTGGAAACCCTCTCTTCCTTTTTTCACACAGTGTCATGCAGTACCGAATCCCTCTGCTTGGCAGACAGCAGCTACATCTTTCTCTGCTGATCGGGAAATGAGGTTCCAAAACACTTTGGAAAGACTTGACAATAGAGCATGTCCTTCATTCCTGGAAAATCTCAGTCTCACTCTGTCATTCCAGAACAATCATCAAACGAACCCACCTATCTTTTTCCTTGGTCATCCCCTGGTTTTAATTCTCAGCCTAATCATCAGCCATGACCTTTCCTGTGCCGACCGCATTGCAAAACTGGCCTCCAAAGCCAGCCACAACCTCGGAATCCTTTGTCGATCCAGCCAAGGCATCCATGGGAAATCAGAGCTACTCACAATATACAAGGGTAGTCCTGGTGTTGGCTTAGCGGTTAGGGTGCCGGCTTGGGATCCGAGGATCCTGGGTTAGAATCCCGATCGATCGCTGAATTAATGCCAGGGGGGTTGACTCAGCCTGTCATCCTTCCGAGGTCGGCAAATTGAGTACCAGCTTGCTGGGATGAATGATCACGGTGTGTACCCCGATTTAGAATAGGTACACCGTATCCCTGCGCATCGTAAGAGGCGACCAAGGGTTGGCGTCAGGAATGGCATCCGGCCATAAAAACATTGCCTCAAACAGGGAACCATGATTGTCATGGGGCCCGCAAGGCTAACCCCCGCTCTAGCGGGGAAAATGGCCTTAAAACGATCATTCATTCATTCATTCATTCACAATATACAAGGCCTTTGTCATTAGCTCAATGGAGTAATTAGTAAGGTCGATATATGGAAAATACCCCCTCAACCCCAAAAAAATTGCTACAAAAGGTTTCTCAACTGATTCTGGTAGGGTTTAGTGTACTTTATAACATACTAAAAGTTTACCAACGTAGGACCCCCGGAAAAGTGTTTTTTTCAAGATGGCGTCCAAGATGGCCGCCGAAACCTCTTAATGATCATAACTATGTAACTATCAACTCAAATTTGATGATCTTGGTGTCTATCCCTAGGTTTTTGGGGGCAAGGAACACATTAAGACCATTAAAAATGAAAGTGGGCCATTATCTAACAGGTTGAGGGGGCATTATCCATATATTGACCTGAAGAATGTGTCGAATTGGATCTAACTGAATAACTAATTTTCATCTTTCTCTTTTTCAGACATGATTCAACAATGAGTGCAAGCACAGCCAGTCAAGCTTTTTGTCCAATCTGCAAGGAGGAGATCGAGGATTCCAGTGATAACTGGGTTGCAATTCAGTGGAAGGGGGCGAAGGGAATAAATGAAGCCAGTGTAAAGCGGAGGGACGATCTTGTAGTTGAAGCCAGTACTAAAGTGCATAAAAGCTGTCGTCAACAGTACATAAATGATAAAAACATTAAAAGCCATGTTGCAAAGAAAAGTAGTGGTTCTGTGCCACCAAAGAGAACCACAAGACAATCAAGTGGAGGTTTTGACAGTGAAAAGGATTGCGTATTCTGTGGATGTACAATTGATTTGGACAAGGGACACTTTAGCTGGGTACGGACTGACAAATTTGTGGAGACAATTGTGGAGGTCTGTGAATCCCGTTCAGATGATTGGGGACATACTGTAAAGGGTCGGATTGAATACTATTTACGAGATTTACATGCAGCAGACGGACTTTATCATCATTCGTGTAGTGGAAATTTCCGGTCCTTCAAGTCTGTGCCTTTAGAGTTCCAGAAAGCCCCCGAAGCCAAGCGCAGAAAGTGTGGTCGTCCTAAAGATGAAGATAAGTATGAAGCATTTCAGAAAATGTGTGCTTACCTAGAACTGAACAGTGAGGAACAACTAACTGTTACATCTTTGAGCCTCATAATGAAAGGGTATCTTTGTAATCCTGATTCGGAACCGTATGACAATTACAGTTTGAAAAAGCGTCTTAAAGAACGCTTTAAGGACTCAATTTTTTTTGGTGAAAGAGAAGGCTTGGACGATATTGTTACGATGAGAGAACAAACGTCGCAGATTCTGAGATCATACTACAAGCAAACGTGTCAGGAAGGCGATGAAGAGTCCCAAAAACGCGCTATTATTGAAACTGCTGCTAGGTTAATCAGAAGTGATATAAAATCTCAGGTTTCTACCGTGACGAATCAGTATCCAAGTAGTGATGATTTAAAACTTGATTCAGCCCTATCGTTCATTCCGACTAGTCTGCGGACAGCACTGGAAACATTGTTCGTTGGGAAAGACACAAGACGCAAGGTTGCGGCAGTTGGTCATGCCATAATTCAGGCAGTTCGCCCACGAGCTGTCATTGCCCACGAGCTGTCATAGTAGTGATCTTGTCATCGAACAAACGTTGATGAGGTTTCTGAAGAGCACTGGTGGTCTAACTCGCGGCAGTGGGATGACCGAGGACATGCGAAACCTTTGGACCTTATCTGCACCTGTAACATCCGAGTACAACATTGCGATGCAGGATTTCACAAACCTAACCTATACTACAAGTCCGCAACACAAAGACTCAACTGAGGCGCGCATCAAAAGAGATGCATCTGATCTCGAGAAAATTCGGATAAAGCTTGCAGCCTGCTCACCCTTCACATCTGATCCTACTCTGAGAAACATTGTCAACGGGATAGTGGCTGGGCCAGATGTGAATGTACATGACTTTGAATCGGTTGGAAACAAGATCATTGAAGATATAATCGGAAAGTCGGCATTTACTTACAAATTCAAGCGGAAAGACAGAGCCAAAACCCTTGGGAATATCTCTGCTGTGAAGATTGCTCCTGATCGTACCATTGATCCTGCCCTTCTGTTCCAGCGTTTCCTTCTGGTGTCAAGGTCAGGAGATCCTTCCCTTGAAGAGGTTTTGACGTATGAACTAAGCCCCTACCCTCCAGCCCTCTTTGAGACCAGGAACATTCTTCGAACAGCAGACAAACCTCAGCTTGCTCAGGCAATTCGAGACCATGCTGCGGACTTATCAAGTGAGGCTGTGATGAACTCTATTCCCAAAACAGATTGTTACGTGCTTGATGGTGGCTCTTTGCTCCATCGTTTACCATGGAACAAAGGCGACTCATATAATGCAATAGCTGAGTCTTATGCAGACTTCACTGTGAGACATTACGGACAAGCGACAGTGGTGTTCGATGGCTATGGTGAAGGTCCCTCCATAAAAGACAACACACATCAGAGACGAGGAAAAAACCTGCACCCTATTGTTAGTTTCACTGCAGAAACAGAGTTTGCAGGCAAAAAGGACGACTTTTTATCTCGTGACAAAAACAAGGCAGACATGATTGCTCTCATCAGCACAGCACTAACTAAAAGTGGATGCCATGTCATTCAGTCACCAGGGGATGCAGACGTTGATATCGTTAAGGCAACTGTTGAACGATCCCGTCATTGCACCACAACGTTGGTCGGTGAGGATACAGATTTGCTGATCTTGCTCCTTCATTACTCCAGAACAGACAATGAGATCATCTACTTCCGTTCTGATGCAAACAAGCAGTCAAAAGAACACAGAGTGTATAACATTACCCTGTTGAAAGAAACTTTAGGAGACGATGTGTGCAATGAGTTGCTCTTTGTACATGCCTACTCAGGATGTGATTCTACTTCAAGGATTTTCGGCATCGGAAAAAAGTCAGCCTTCCAGAAATTAGTGAAATCTGATCCTGTCATGAAGTCCTGTGCTAGTGCATTCATCCTTCAAAACAAATCTCAAGAGGACATATCAGATCTTGGCAAAGACCTGATGGTTGATCTCTTTGGTGGCAAGTCTAATGATACGCTATCATCACTGCGCCATATCATTTTCACCAAAAAAGTGGCAACTGCTCAAGCATTTGTCACTTCTGAACGGCTCCCCCCAACATCACCTGCAACAATATTCCATAGCCAACGTGTGTACTTTCAAATTATGGTATGGATGGGGATGGCAAATGAAATGAACCCAACTGAATGGGGATGGAAACAGGAAAATGATCAGTTAATTCCAATTATGACCCAAAACAATGCTGCGCCTGACGAACTCTTGAAAATTATCCATTGCAACTGTTTGGGGGGATGCAAATCCTCTCGATGCAGCTGCAGACGCTATGGACTCCGCTGCACTGCTGCATGTGGCCCTTGCCAAACTGAAAACTGTGACAATCCAAACAACACTCAAGAGGTCGATACTGAGGAGGAGGATGACACTCAAAACTGAACGCTCTGAAACTTATTCGATGGACAAAGGTGTTTGTGCATTAGGTGACAGCTGAAGGTCATGAGTTCAATTTCATAATGATTCAACAGCTCAGTAATATCCAAAGTTGTCTTAATGTGTTCCTTGCCCCCAAAAACCTGGGGATAGACATCAAGATCATCAAATTTGAGTTGATAGTTACATAGTTATGATCATTAAGAGGTTTCGGCGGCCATCTTGGACGCCATCTTGAAAAAAACACTTTTCCGGGGGTCCTACTTTGGTAAACTTTTAGTATGTTATAACGTACGCTAAACCCTACCAGAATCAGTTGAGAAACCTTTTGTAGCAATTTTTTGGGGGTAAAACTGTATTTTGACCTGACTAAATGGGCTTCACTATATACTGGCATCCCAGCATCACATCTGTCTTTCCTGTATTATGTGGAATCTAAAGGTCTCAAAACTATTGGCATCTCCCACGATGAGGCTGAAGCACAAGCTCTTGCTTTCACTTCGCAGGCTGTCTTTTACCACATTGTCGCCAATATTGCTTCCTCTGCTCTGTCAGGCCTCCGACCCTCCCTCTCTACTCCAGTATGCATGCATTCTTCCAGTAACCCCTCCTGGTTAAACCTCCAAAGTCCAAGCTAACTTTACCCCATAACCATTAAAATTAATAGCTTCTCCAGTCTCAGAACAGTGTCTTCAAGGTGGTTCCAGTCTCATTCTTCCCTCCAGGGCATCAAAAGCAAGCAGTGCACCACCATTTTTGTCATCCGGTTCCTAACTCAACCATCTTACTTTCTAGTTTTTGTGTTTCCTCCCCTTCTCCATTTCCTCTTATTACCTTGATGTGTGTTACACTGTCAGACTTCGCTCTTTCTTGAGCCTTTCTCCTTAAAAAAAAAAAAACCCCCACAAGCTTTTGTCCCGTTTAAAAGATACGAACAGTGTTGATGAGGAAAAACAAAAACCAAATAAATACACCTGGTTTCAGGATCATTCCTTAGCTTAAAGTTTCTTTGAATGATGCTCTTGACGGAGATTAGTTGGATGATCAAGTTAACGTACTCGGGCAACTTGACTGGGAATGATGTTCTTGACGAGGAGTCAAAACAAAAGTGCAAAAATATATAGTAATGGACACATGAAACATCTTATTGTGTCAGAGGCATTCAACAAAGTTAGACACTACAATCAAGAATGGTGTTCTTACCTTTGCAACAAAGACCCTTGGAAAATAGCCCAAATGTAAAGAAAACAAGAAAAAGAGCAATCAGAGATTGCAAACCCACACCAGGATGTACTTTCAGTGGTTTTTAAGGCTTTGTGTTAAAACAAATATGGCGGCCGAACCACGTGACCGATGACGTCATCCATATTTTTTTCTAAACTAATTTATTCCTAGATTATGCTCAATAAATTTCATGTTGATCGGATGAAGTTTTGTACTTGTCAAATTATGACATCATAATGGAGGCACCTATGACATCATCATTAACATATTTTATTCTCCATGGGGAGTTCTTTACAATGAGTCATGTCTCAATTTTTTCTATTCAGCACTGAGATATAGAGGTGCAAAGTTTTTCGGTCTTTCCAAGATGGCGGCCGAACCACGTGCCTGATGACGTCATCTTTTTTTTTTTTTCCTCCACCAGTTTATGCCGACATGGCGCTCAAGAAATTTCATGTTGATTGGATGAAGTTTTGTACTTGTCGAATTATGACGTCACAATGGAGGCACCTATGACATCATCATTAACATATTTTATTCCCCATGTAGAGTTCTTTACAATAAGCCATGTCTCAATTTTTTCTATTCAGCACTTTCTGAGATATACAGGTGCAAAGTTTTTCGATTTTTCCAAGATGGCGGCCAAACCACATGACCTACGACTTCATAATTATCATTAAAAAATTCCACAGGTGGAGTTGCACCTGTGGTGAAAACTTCCGGTAATCGGACCAACGGTTGCAGAGAAAATCATATTTATTCTATGCGGACAAACAAACAGATGAAAAATCGGTCAGGGACCGAGGACTTGGTGGAATTTACTTTTTAATCGGCCATTTAGGACAAATATGGCGGCTGAACCACGTGACCGATGACGTCATCATTAACATATTTTATTCCCCATGGAGAGTTCTTTACAATGAGCCATGTCTCAATTTTTTCTATTCAACACTTTCGGAGATATGGAGGTGCAAAGTTTTTCGGTTTTTCCAAGATGGCAGCCGAACCACGTGACCGATGACGTCATCAATTGGGCACAGTCTATTCCAGGGCAAGACAAATACGTGTGCAAAGTTTGGCGATTCTACGTGCAACGGTGTAGACGTAGTGCTGCAAACAGACAGACAGACAGATGAAAAATCGGTCAGAGACCGAGGACTTGCCGGAATGTACTTTTTTATCGGCCATTTAGGACAAATATGGCGGCCGAACCACGTGACCGATGACGTCATCATTAACATATATTATTCCCCATGGAGAGTTCTTTACAAAGGGCCATGTCTCAACTTTTTCTATTCAGCACTTTCAGAGATATGGAGGTGCAAAAATTTTCGGTTTTTCCAAGGTGGCGGCCGAACCACGTGACATATGACATCATTAACATCTTTTATTCCCCATGGAGAGTTCTTTACAATGAGCCATGTCTCAATTTTTTCTATTCAGCACTTTCGGAGATATGGAGGTGCTAAGTTTTTCGGTTTTTCCAAGATGGCGGCCGACCACGTGACTGATGACGTCATCATTAACATATTTTATTCCCCATGGAGAGTTCTTTACAATGAGCCATGTCTCAATTTTTTCTGTTCAGCACTTTTGGAGATATAGTGGTGCAAAGTTTTGCCGTTTTTCCAAGATGGCGGCCGACCACGTGACCGATGGCATCATCATTAACATATTTTATTCCCCATGGAGAGTTCTTTACAATGAGCCATGTCTCAATTTTTTCTATTCAGCACATTCAGAGATATGGAGGTGCAAAATTTTTCGGTTTTTCCAAGATGGCGGCCGAACCACCTGACATATGACGTCATCATTAACAAATTTTATTCCCCATGGAGAGTTCTTTACAATGAGCCATGTCTCAATTTTTTCTGTTCAGCACTTTTGGAGATTTCATGGTGCAAAGTTTTGCCGTTTTTCCAAGATGGCGGCCGACCACGTGACTGATGATGTCATCATTAACATATTTTATTCCCCATCGAGAGTTCTTTACAATGAGCCATGTCTCAATTTTTTCTGTTCAGCATTTTTGGAGATTTCGTGGTGCAAAGTTTTGCCGTTTTTCCAAGATGGCGGCCGACCACGTGACTGATGATGTCATCATTAACATATTTTATTCCCCATGGAGAGTTCTTTACAATGAGCCATGTCTCAATTTTTTCTGTTCAGTACTTTCGGAGATATAGAAGTGCAAAGTTTTTCGGTTTTTCCAAGATGGCGGCCGAACCACGTCACCGATGACGTCATCAATTGGGCACAGTCTATTCCAGGGCAAGACCAATATGTGTGCAAAGTTTGGCGATTCTACGTGCAACGGTGTAGACGCAGTGCTGCAAACAGACAGACAAACAGACAGACAGACAGACAGACAGACAGACAGACAAACAGACAAATGAAAAATCGGTCAGAGACCGAGGACTTGCCGGAATGTACTTTTTTATCGGCCATTTAGGACAAATATGGCGGCCGAATCACGTGACCGATGACGTCATCATTAACATATTTTATTCCCCATGTAGAGTTCTTTACAATGAGCCATGTCAATTTTTTATATTCAGCACTTTCGGAGATATGGAGGTGCAAAGATTTTCGGTTTTTCCAAGATGGCGGCCGAACCACGTGACCGATGATGTCATCCTTAACATCATTTATTCCCCATGGAGAGTTCTGTACAATGAGCCATGTCTCAATTTTTTCTGTTCAGCACTTTTGGAGATATGGAACTGCGAAGTTTTTCGGTTTTTCCAAGATGGCGACCGAACCACGTGACTGATGACGTCATCATTAACATATTTTATTCCCCATGCAGAGTTCTTTACAATGAGCCATGTCTCAATTTTTTCTATTCAGTACTTTCAGAGAGATGGAGGTGCAAATTTTTCTGTTTTTCCAAGATGGCGGCCAAACCACGTGACTGAATACGTCATCATTTATACATTTTATTCCCCATGGGGAGTTCTTTACAATGAGCCATGTCTCAATTTTTTCTGTTCAGTACTTTCGGAGATAAAGAGCTGCAAAGTTTTTCCAAGATGGCGGCCGAACCATGTGACCGATGACGTCATCATTTGGGCACAGTATATTAGAGGGCAAGACAAATACGTGTGCAAAGTTGGCTATTCTACGTATGGAAAGATTCGACGTATAGAAAGTTTTCCGGTTTTTCCAAGATGGCGGCCGAACCACGTGACCAATGACGTCATCATTAACATATTTTATTCCCCATCGAGAGTTCTTTACAATGAGCCATGTCTCAATTTTTTCTGTTCAGCACTTTTGGAGATATAGTGGTGCAAAGTTTTGCCGTTTTTCCAAGATGGCGGCCGCCCACGTGACATATGACCTCATCATTAACATATTTTATTCCCCATGGAGAGTTCTTTACAATGAGCCATGTCTCAATTTTTTCTGTTCAGCACTTTTGGAGATATAGTGGTGCAAAGTTTTGCCGTTTTTCCAAGATGGCGGCCGACCACGTGACATATGACGTCATCATTAACATATTTTATTCCCCATGGATAGTTCTTTACAATGAGCCATGTCTCAATTTTTTCTGTTCAGCACTTTTGGAGATATAGTGGCGCAATGTTTTGCCGTTTTTCCAAGATGGCAACCGAACCACGTGACCGATGACGTCATCATTAACATATTTTATTCCACATGGAGAGTTCTTGACAATGAGCCATGTCTCAATTTTTTCTGTTCAGCACTTTCGGAGATATAGAGGTGCAAAGTTTTTCGGTTTTTCCAAGATGGCGGCCGAACCACGTCACCGATGACGTCATCAATTGGGCACAGTCTATTCCAGGGCAAGACCAATATGTGTGCAAAGTTTGGCGATTCTACGTGCAACGGTGTAGACGCAGTGCTGCAAACAGACAGACAGACAGACAAACAGACAGACAGACAAACAAACGAACAGATCAACATACTTGCCGGAATCTTTTCCGGCAAGTAACAAACAGACAAACAGACAAACAGACAAATCAGAGACCGAGGACTTGCCGGAATGTACTTTTTTATCGGCCATTTAGGACAAATATGGCGGCCGAACCACGTGACCGATGACGTCATCATTAACATATTTTATTCCCCATGGAGAGTTCTTTACAATGAGCCATGTCTCAATTTTTTCCATTCTGCACTTTTGGAGATATAGTGGTGCAAAGTTTTCCCGTTTTTCCAAGATGGCGGCCGAACCACGTGACCGATGGCATCATCATTAACATATTTTATTCCCCATGGAGAGTTCTTTACAATGAGCCATGTCTCAATTTTTTCTATTCAGCACTTTCAGAGAAATGGAGGTGCAAAATTTTTCGGTTTTTCCAAGATGGCGGCCGAACCACGTGACATATGACGTCATCATTAACATATTTTATTCCCCATGGAGAGTTCTTTACAATGAGCAATGTCTCAATTTTTTCTGTTCAGCACTTTTGGAGATATAGTGGTGCAAATTTTTGCCGTTTTTCCAAGATGGCGGCCGACCACGTGACATATGACGTCATCATTAACATATTTTATTCCCCATGGAGCGTTCTTTACAATGAGCCATGTCTCAATTTTTTCTGTTCAGCACTTTTGGAGATATCATGGTGCAAAGTTTTGCCGTTTTTCCAAGATGGCGGCCGACCACGTGACTGATGACGTCATCATTAACAGATTTTATTCCCCATGGAGAGTTCTTTACAATGAGCCATGTCTCAATTTTTTCTGTTCAGGACTTTTGGAGATATGGAGGTGCAAAATTTTTCGGTTTTTCCAAGATGGCGGCCGAACCACGTGACCGATGACGTCATCATTTGGGCACAGTATATTAGAGGGCAAGACAAATACGTGTGCAAAGTTTGGTGATTCTACGTGCAACGGTGTAGACGTAGTGCTGCAAACAGACAAACAGACAAACAGACAAACAGACAAACAGACAAATGAAAAATCGGTCAGAGACCGAGGACTTGCCGGAATGTACTTTTTTATCGGCCATTTAGGACAAATATGGCGGCCAAACCACGTGACCGATGAAGTCATCATTACTTGTTTTCTAAACTAATTTATTCCTTGATGATGCTCAAGAAATTTCATCTTGATCGGATGAAGTTTTGTACTTGGCGAATTATGACGTCATAATGGAGGAACCTATGACATCATCATTAACATATTTTATTCCCCATGGAGAGTTCTTTACAATGAGCCATGTCTCAATTTTTTCTATTCAGGACGTTTGGAGATGTGGAGGTGCAAAGTTTTTCGGTTTTTCCAAGATGGCGGCCGAACCACGTGACCGATGACGTCATCATTAACATATTTCATTCCCCATGGAGAGTTCTTTAGAATGAGCCATGTCTCAATTTTTTCTATTCAGCACTTTCGGAGGTATGGAGGTGCTAGTTTTGCCATTTTCCAAGATGGCGGCTGAACCACGTGACTGATGACGTCATCATTAACATATTTTATTCCCCATGGAGAGTTCTTTCCAATGAGCCATGTCGCAATTCTTTCTATTCAGCACTTTTGGAGATGCAATTTTTTTCGGTTTTTCCAAGATGGCGGCCGATCCACGTGACTGATGACGTCATCATTAACATATTTCATTCCACATGGAGAGTTCTTTACATTGAGCCATGTCGCAATTTTTTTCTGTTCAGCACTTTTGGAGATAGATGATGCAAAGTTTTTCGGTTTTTCCAAGATGGCGGCCGAACCACGTAACGTATGACGTCATCATTAACATATTTTATTCCACATGGAGAGTTCTTTACAATGAGCCATGTCTCAATTTTTTCTATTCAGCACTTTCGGAGATATGGAGGTGCAAAAAAAATATTCTGCACCATTGGGAGATGGGGCCAAAAACGATGCACAGCAGGATATCTCATAAAGTTGTGGACAGATTCGGACGAAACTTGGTGGACAGGTTGGGTGTGACAAGGCAGAATCGATGTGATTTTGGTGAAGATGTGGACATGGATTCGGCTACAAGAATTATTTAATTTCCTCAGTGATTCTTCACCATTGAGAGATCAAACCAAAAGCGATATATAACATGATATTAAAAAAATTATGGATGAGTTATGACTAAACTAGGTGGATGAGTCGGTTCGGTGACAGGAACAAGCCGATTCGATTTTGGTTCAGGTCGGAATCCAGATCTGGTCTATCGGTGCATACAAACATAAACTGCTTAGCCTGGCGGGGGCGTTGTTCCAAGTGCCGTTCTCGTTCATCATATTTTGGATAACGCAGCCTCGGGCTCTGGCATTATACATGGAAAAGCAAATCGATTACACCCCGCCCCGGACGAGGCAAAACGCTGGTGCACGTGACCGTGACGCCGGAAATGACGTTGCTGACACCATCCAGTCGTAGCTATGGTGACGCCGGAAATGACGTTGCTGACACCATCCAGTCGTAGCTATGGTGACGCCGGAAAGGACGTTACTGAGACACTCGGTCTTAACCCTGGTGGAGCTCCGTACTAAAGCACGCGAGGAAATTGTGAGACTGAGATTTTATATACACATTCACCTTAGAAAAGCTTTTTTTATACACATTCACTTCATTCAGAAGTTCAAAAAGATGCGATTACAAATCTCCCCTCACCCTCCCCACAACCCCTCCACCCTCTGCCCCCCTCCCCCACACTCCGCTTGGTCACTTGCATAATATTTAGCCATATTTACCCATATTTACTGGCATAACATTCACTCATAATTCATATTTACCCATAAATTATATTCACCCATAAATCATATTTACCCCTGCTATCGAAGGTGGGTGAAGGATGTGTTATGTGTCTGTGTCTGTGTTACCCATGTCTGTTTGTCTGTTTGTCTGTGAACAAGATATCTCAAAAAGTTGTGGGCGGATTTGGACGGAATCTGTCGGAGAGGTAGCATATGTCATATATGACAAGGACGAAATGATTCGATTTTGGTGAAGATCCGGACCCGGCTGCTATCATTTTTTAAGTGATTCTTCACCATTGGGAGATAGGGCCAAAAACGATACATAGCGGGATATCTCAAAATGTTGTGGACAGATTTGGACGAAACTTGGTGGACTGGTTGGGTGTCTGACAAGAAAGAAGTGATTCAATTTTGATGACGTTTCGAATCCGGATCCGGATCAGATAATTTTAAAGTGATTTTTCACCATTGAGTTGTCGGGCTAAAATCGATATATAACACGATATCTCATTGCCCGCCGATGTCACTCGATCCGAAGTATTATTTGTGCACATTTACCTCAGAAGTGCATTTGTACACAATGCACGCGGTGCAGCATCAGCGGACGCCAAAGGATATGTTGTCCATCGCCCCCTCCCAATACAGTGTCTATGAGCTGCACGGCGGTATTGCCGGGCGTCGAAGGCCGAAGGTGCCCCGGCAATGCCGCGCTGGAGGATATTTATTTATTTGAAGTGGGGGCGATGTACTTTGAATGTGTCTATGCTTGTATGTTATATTTTTAGTTCCCCTGTGGTATAAATATACCTATGAAATAGCTAATTAATATCTCAAAAGTTACATCTGCGATTTGCAAATAAATACAGTTGTGTAAATAATATTCAAGCGGTTGGAACTGCTCGAATGATTAGTTCAATTGTTTCAATGTTGATCTTAATGGAAAATATTGTTTTTTGGTGATGAGAATATTCACTTTTTCTTTGCAGGTGCAGTTTTGTACTTGTTTGCCGAACAGTTGTTTGCCGAACGCTTGACATCACCTGCTGACTTTGGTGAGAGTTTTTAGATCTGCTGTGGTGATAGTCAGCAGAGCTTTTCCGATACTCATTCGTCCGGCATCGTCTGTCATCTGTCTGCCGGTGTCTTATCAACTTTTTTCAAAGTGTATCTTCTCAAAGAGCTCATTGTGGATTCTTTCAATACTTGTTACACTGATTGTATGGGCTCCTCCCCTCAAAGTAGTAGATAATTTTTGGAATTTGTATGTTTTTGAATTTTCTGAAACTTCAAATTGGACTTTATCATTGGAATTTCAAACTCTATCATTTCTCGAAGATCATCTTTTCTAATCATGCATGTAGCAGGTTTAGGACCTTACTAGGTACCCAAGCAGTATGGGTGCTGTTGAATCATCCAAAGGGACAGAACATGGTACGAATGCTACACATTCGTACAGATCCAAAGGGCCAATTTTAGGGCGGTTTATATGATCTAAAATGACAGTTTTGGGGGCGAAGTTACCATTACTTCTGCAGGCTTAATTATTAGGTATAACATGTTTGTGGTATAGGGCAATGAAAGAAATCATATCTGATTTTCCTATAAACCGGATACAGCAGACTAACTGCAGGGCCGTGTGTTCAAACTCAGGCCCGGCATGAAGCAAGTTTTGTTTTTCATCCTGGTTGAAAAATTGAGGTTTTCCCTACTGAACCATGTTTACTGAATTCTGAATTCACAATTGTGTCACCCGATGCAAGGGCGTTAGATGACGGGTAGAATTGCCTTCGTCCAAACGTCGTAAAATAAATACCAATTCAGAAATTAATATAAACTTACAAATATTCTTATTTGTGTTTTTTTTCTCTTTTCAGGTGCTGTTCCTGGTATCATTCTTCATATCGTTATCACGCGTGGTCCTGCCATTATCAAACTCCATCGCACCTCATCAAAAAGAGAAAAGTCACCAAAATCCATAGCAAATTTCACATCATCTTTGTCCTAAACAAAAGGTTTAAAGAAAAACGAAAAGTTACGAAAAAAACCGACTTTAAATAAAGTCTGATTTTGTTGATTTACTGCACAAATTACATTTTAAGCACACATCGATATAAATATCTTCCAATTTTTTTGTAAATTCGGAAGTTTATCATGGGTAAACCAAAAGGCAAAAGCACTGCTCAAAGAAGAGAAGAGTCTAAGTTAAGAATGAGAAAATCGCGTGAGAATGAAACACCAGAGAAGAGAAAACTGAGGCAGAACACAGATCAAGAGAAACACACAGAATCAAGGGAAAATGAAACAACAGAGAAGAGAGTTAAAAGACAGAGAACAGTGAAAAGTTCAATGCAACACATTCGTGAGGTTGAAACACCAGAGAAGAGAAAACTGAGGCAGAACACAGATCAAGAGAAACACACAGAATCAAGGGAAAACGAAACAACAGAGAAGAGAAAACTGAGGCAGAACACAGATCAAGAGAAACACACAGAATCAAGGGAAAATGAAACAACAGAGAAGAGAGTTAAAAGACAGAGAACAGTGAAAAGTTCAATGCAACACATTCGTGAGGTTGAAACACCAGAGAAGAGAAAACTGAGGCAGAACACAGATCAAGAGAAACACACAGAATCAAGGGAAAACGAAACAACAGAGAAGAGAAAACTGAGGCAGAACACAGATCAAGAGAAACACACAGAATCAAGGGAAAATGAAACAACAGAGAAGAGAGTTAAAAGACAGAGAACAGTGAAAAGTTCAATGCAACACATTCGTGAGGTTGAAACACCAGAGAAGAGAAAACTGAGGCAGAACACAGATCAAGAGAAACACACAGAATCAAGGGAAAACGAAACAACAGAGAAGAGAAAACTGAGGCAGAACACAGATCAAGAGAAACACACAGAATCAAGGGAAAACGAAACAACAGAGAAGAGAAAACTGAGGCAGAACACAGATCAAGAGAAACATACAGAATCAAGGGAAAATGAAACAACAGAGAAGAGAGTTAAAAGACAGAGAACAGTGAAAAGTTCAATGCAACACATTCGTGAGAATGAAACACCAGAGAAGAGAAAACTGAGACAGGAAAATGTGAAAAAATCAATGAGAATCATTAGAGAAGTGAAGATTAACATAATCCCAGAAAATGAAACAGTGATTTCAGAGTTTTTG
Organism: Myxine glutinosa; assembly: GCF_964187855.1. Classification (NCBI taxonomy): domain Eukaryota; kingdom Metazoa; phylum Chordata; class Myxini; order Myxiniformes; family Myxinidae; genus Myxine; species Myxine glutinosa. Next base: position 8,826 of record NW_027618396.1, on the reverse strand, counting down.
AAAAATGTTAAGGATTCTGCAAATTATATATGTTGTTCATGTCACCGTTTAATGTACAGAATGACAGTTATACACTTGAATGAAGATAGATACAAGAAGTGTTCCAGCAGTTTGTTCAATGATGTACTTTCATATAGATTAAAGTCGCATGATGGCCAAGAGTGGATATGTAGAACATGTGATTTGACTCTGAAGACAGGAAAAATGCCTGCACAATCAAAGGCTAATAACTTGTCGCTACAACAACAGCCACGTGAACTGAAAGACCTAAATGCGCTGGAACTAAGATTGATATCGCAAAGAATCCCATTCATGAAAATGGTTGGTTTACCAAGAGGAAAACAACATGGTATACATGGTCCTGCAGTTAACGTGCCATCAAAATTAGATGCTGTTTGTAAACTGTTCCCACGATTGCCATCTGAATCACAGATAGTGCCCATGAAGTTGAAACGGAGTCTGAAACATTCCTCTCATTATATGTATGATTATGTACATGCTGATAGAGTTTTGAATGCTTTGCGCAGGTTAAAGTTAGACAACCCTCATTACACAAATATTGAAATCAATGAAAACTGGGCCTGTGATGCTGCACATGATGACATTGAGCTTTGGCAAGCAATTAGCTGTGATGATCCTAGCTTGAAGAAACGAAAACAAAGTTCGTGTGAAACACAATCAACACCTGGCTCTACTGACCATAGTTCAGAAAGTGTAGCACAGGGCTGTTCAGAAGAAAAACAACCAACATTTGTGATTGATGTATCAATGTCAGATCTGCCACAACATTGTCAGACAGACTATGCAAAGTTGAATGTCTTAGCTAGGAAAAACAGGATGAATATTGTTGACGTTCCACGTGATGGCAATTGTATGTTCTATTCTGTTTGTTACCACCTTGACAGGCTAGGAGTGACTACATGTAACCCAGTTTTGTTGCGTGAACAAGTTGCTGATTTCATGACCACAAATGCTGAGAATTATCGTGACTTTATATCAGCCAGGATAGCAACAGAAAATTTGTCTAATGCTGATACTGAGCAACCAACGGAACATGATAGAGCTATCAGGGAAATACAGGATATCGAAACACAAAGAGAGTTGCAATGGATAAGGTACATTGATGAAGTTCAATATGGAAATCAATGGGGAGACCACGTAACACTACAGGCACTGGCAGATATGTTTTCATTCACTGTTTATGTTCATGCAACGTCAAGCTCTACCATGCACACTGTATGTTCCAGATATCACAGTGATAAGGAATTTCATCTTGGATTGATTGGTCAATCTCACTATGTTGTGTTTGAGCCATACTCTGTATGCGATGGTACAAGTGTATCCTTGTCAAATGACGAAGTGCTTGAAAAACATGTTAATATGTCTGACACGAGTAGAGTGGCATCATCTTTGGAGACTGAAACGTGTGATGGAAAGACAACTGTGACTAAGGAAAACACATTAAGTGATGACTCTGATGAGGAACTAGTTGCTGAAGATGAGCATGCTTTTGAAGAAGCTTCTAAAGTTTGCGGCTTGCCATATGAAACCAGCATGATGAATGAAAATCCAGAATTAGTAAACAAATTGATAAGTGTTGCACCAGGAGATAACGAGAAGCCAATGCCACTTCTGAGTGATCCTAATTTTGAGGAATTGTCACATCCAGATAAATATCCAGATGGATCAAATGCACTGACAACTGATCGACCAATTCATTTAACTCCACGAAAATACTTCAACCAAAGACTACTTGATGTAGATGGACGATTTGCGAAATCAATTGAATATCTCCTTAGTGCACAATATGCTACTGAAAGCAAACAAGTTCAGAGTGATATCAATCACTTCATGTTTCGTAGAGCTAGTGGCAAACACTTTCGTGGCAAAAGACTCACAGCTGGTATGGTGAAAAGTGTTGAACACATGAGTAGACTTATACAATCTGACCATGCATATAGAATCCTGAAGAATGTTAGAGGGACACAGGCCTACTTTCAAACTGTATTTTATGATGTACTCGCCATGGTTCGACAAGTAGGTAATCCTACATGGTTTTTCACAGTATCTGCTGCCGACATGCAATGGCCTGATGTAATTCAACCAATAGCTCGACAGTATGGTACAATACTGAGTGACGATGATGTGAAAATTATGTCATTTGCAGATAGATCAATGTGGTTGAGATCAAACCCTGTCACTGCTGCACGCCAGTTTCAATACAGATTAGAGCTTTTGTTCAGAGATGTACTGAAATCGAATGCTCATCCGCTAGGTGAGATTGTTGACTATGTGATCCGTATAGAATTTCAAGCTCGTGGATCTCCTCATGCTCACACATTACTTTGGGTAAAAAATGCACCAAAATTAGATGTTGCATCTGATGAAGCTGTTGCATCTTTCATGGACAAACATGTATCTTGTGCTCTGCCAGATGATGATCCTGTGCTACACACATTAGTTGAAAGGTTGCAAGTCCATAGTCACTCGTCTTACTGTAGAAAAAAGGGTTGTTGTCGATTCAAATACCCAAAACCACCGAGTTCAAGAACTATCATTGCCAGAGAACCAGATGAACAAAATTCAAAACTGGTCAAGGAAAGTGCCAAGTGTGTTCTCAGCAAAGTGAAAGAGGTATTGTCCGATGAAAGTACCCCAAAGAATGTTAGTATGAAAAAACTGTTGGATATGGCGAATGTACCAGAAGAACTTTATGCAAATGCGTTGCCAGTTTCTGAGAAAGGCAAACATATACTGCTGAGGAGAAACCCTTCTGAAGTTAATGTTAATCCATACAATCCTACTGTATTGAAAGCATGGCAAGCAAACATTGATATCCAGTTCATTGTTGATGCATATGCATGTGTTATGTATGTAGCTGCTTACATGACCAAGAATGAAAAAGGTGTAGGAGAGCTATTGAAACAAGTGTGCAAAGAATACAAAGATCAGGACATCAAAACAATGTTGAGACGTGTGGGATCAGTATTCTTGAACCATCGTGAAGTAAGTGCACAAGAAGCTGTGTATCGAATTTTGTCAATGCCAATGAAGAAATTCAGTAGACAGGTGTTGTTTGTCAATACTGATGCAAAAACAGAACGATCAGCTGTGCTGAAACCACAAAAAGAGCTTGATGATCTGGATGATGGAGATGAGGATATATTCCAAAGTAACATCATCATAAGATATGCTTCAAGGCCTAACATATTGGAAAACCTGTGCCTTGCTGATTTTGCTGCCAATTATACGGTTAGTCATTGTGACAGAGGTGAAGAGATAGATGACAGTGTTCCTGTAGTATTAGAAATGGATCAAGAACAGGCAGGATTAGCTGACAGAGATAGACTCCCGAAGTACATCAAGTTGAAAGATGGCAAAGGAACAATGCATAAACGTCGATGTGAAGCAGTAATTCGATTTAGAAAGTTTAGTTTTGAAAAAGACTCCAGTAACTTCTATCGAGCAAAACTGATGCTATATTTACCATGGAGAAATGAGGATGTTGATCTGACTGCAGGCTTTCCTGATTATGCTTCTCATTATTTTGCCGTTGCCGATGCCATATGTGAAAATGAGGCAAAATTCACACAAAATTTGGAACTAATCGATCAAGCTATGCATGATCATGCAGAATATGGACCACCGGAACATGCATGGGCAAACATTGCACCCGGTGCTGAGCATAACAATTTGCAAGATATAAATGAAGACATTGATGTGGAGAGGGATATTGACCAGGAAGATCTTGATGCAAATGCCAACATGATTGAATGGCCAAAATGTATCCAGACATCAGAACTTGTAGCACGTTATCAAGCTGAAGCTGACCGAGAGCTTATGTCACCCTCAGAATATCGAAAAATGATTCGTAGACTCAATGTGAAACAGGCAGAGATCGTTTTTTATCACAGACAGTGGTGCAAAGCTGCCGTAATAGCAATGAAACAGGGTAAAGCTGTAAAACCATACAGACTTTTCTTGAGTGGTCCTGGTGGTGTTGGAAAAAGTCATGTGATAAAACTGATACATTCAGACACTAGAAAGTTGTTAGCACTGTCAGGTGGGATAAAACCAACAGATGTCACGGTGTTGTTGACTGCTCCTACAGGAGTTGCTGCATTTAATATTGGAGGAATGACCATTCACTCAGCGCTGCTTCTCCGAACAACTAAGTATGGGAAAGAAGGTGACCATCTGTCATTTGAGAAACTGAATTCTCTACGATCCAAGCTGGAACATCTGCACTTGGTTATCATTGATGAAATTTCCATGGTTGGATCAGATATGTTGTTGAACATCCACAAGCGTCTAGAGGAAATTAAAGGAGTTACTGGAGATTCAATATATTTTGGTAATGTGTGTATTCTTGCAGTTGGAGATTTGTATCAACTTCCTCCAGTGAGACAGTCACAAATATATCAACCTGTACGTGATCCAGTCGAAAGGTTGAATGGTTGTCTCTGGAAAGAAGAGTTCAAAATACATGAGTTGGATGAAGTTATGCGTCAGAAAGATGACTGTGCATTTGCAGAATTGCTTTGCCGTGTTAGAGTTGGGAAATGTACAAATAGAGATCTGGATGTATTGAAATCTAGAGAAATCAGTTTAGATGATCCAAATTACCCACACGATGTACTCCACGTATTTGCATTCAACTGTGATGTTGATGACAGGAATATGGCAAAATTGGAGAAACTTGCACCAAGTCCTAAACAGCGTATTTACATTCATGCATCAGATGACAAAACGGACAGCACAGGACAACTAAATTTGGAAAGAATACCAACTTCACAGAAACGTTCTGAAACTGCTGGTCTTCATACGACTCTCATTTTGGCAATTGGTGCACGAGTGATGCTCACATATAATGTGGATACTGGAGATGGACTTGTTAATGGTGTAATTGGAACTGTTGAAAGTATCATAGAAAATACAAACAAAGGAGTTGCTATAGTTCTGGTGAAATTTGACAACGAAAATGTAGGTACAAGTGCTATTTCTGGAAGTCAGTGGAAAGACCGATATCCCAATGCAGTTCCAATCAAAAGACACGAAGGGAAATTTGAAAAAGGAAACAGGAAGGCAGCGCAAATCTCCAGAAGACAATTCCCGCTTACACTGGCTTGGGCAGTAACAATTCATAAGTGTCAGGGTCTCACAGTGGATGAAATTGTTGTCAGCATGAAGGGTGCAAAACGATTTGGAAAAGGACAAGCATATGTGGCATTCAGTCGAGTGAAGACTCTGCTTGGTTTGCATATACTTGACTTCGATTCAGCTGGAATAAAAGCTAATGATAAATTGGAACATGAAATTAATGAAATGTGTGTTAATACATTATCAATGGAAGAGTTAAATCTTTTGACCTTGCACAAACCTGACTGGATAACAGTGGGTCACTTAAATATCCATTATTTCCTGGAGAAATTAGCAGACCTGATGAGTCATAGAGAAAATCAAATTTTAGCTGAAACAGATGTTATGTGTTTCACTGAAACCTATCTGACAGATGATCATAATGTTGATGAATTTGCTGAGAAATATGGATATACAGTTTTCAGACAAAATATTCCAAGCATGCATGATCATGGTAATTTGCACGGAGTGATGATATGTGCTCTGACTGATCTGCAACCTAAAGAACTAGAACTGATATCTGTGAAAGGATTGGAGTCAAAAGCGATAGTTTTAGAAACGCAGAAATCACGTTTTGTTGTTACTGTAGTTTATAGGAAACCATCATTCCCAATGAAAACCTTCTTGCTACAACTAAGTAGTCTTCTTGATTTGATGCCATTACATGTGCCAACAATCATACTTGGTGACTTCAATGATGATTTGACAAACCAAAGACAAACAGAGTTGACAAAGCTCATGCAATGCTATGGATTCAAACAATGTATTAACCAGGCAACAACAGATAGAGGTACAATGATAGATCACATATATTTCAATAAAAATGAACCGGAACAAGTTCACATGGACGTGCATGATACGTACTATTCTGATCATGACATGACTTTTGTCACCACAGAGTGTACATGAATGGTTCATGAGACATAATTGATGTCGTTGTAAGTTGTTATAGCAGATATTCTCCGCAAGCATGACATATATGACAGCATACTATGATTTCAAATAGTACATTACATATCTTAGCCCAGACAGAGCTACATTATCAAATATTTACCTGATTGTAATTAACATCAGTAATTAAATATTGATACATGTGAACTTCCTCCAGTGAGACAGTCACAAGTCTATCAACCTGTATGTGAACCAATAAAGGTTGAATGGTTGTCTCTGGAAAGATGAGTTCAAAATACATGAACAGCAACACTTCAAATTGGATACACTTCTTCATCAGAAGCTATATCAAATTCTCTAGAACTGCTAAACCCAATGGTGTCAATCATGACCAGTGAATGATCTCGTCATCTGAATCTTGTAACACCAATGACCTCTGGTGTGATACTATACTGTATGTGACTTGATTAGTGTTGTACAATGTTGACTACCCTTTGTTAAAATACCTGAAAATGAGTTTGTGATTTTACATCATTTGTGATTTTATATCATGTGATTTACATTTTACACGTCCAGCATGGTGATTTTAGTTCGGTGGGAATCAGAATATGGTTTTGACATACACTCAATATCTTGGTTCACATTTCTGGTACAGAGTAGTATGTTGTGCACATGTGTTCTGAGCATCTGTATTAAAGATAGTATCTCATCTTGCATATAATGCACTTGTGTGATCTTACTCTTCACAACCTTTGATTTTCTCCTCAGTGCTAGTGGACACAGCCTTCATAACATTCAATCGACTCAGTTGAAAGTTCAATGACATTCTAGAATGGCTGAAACTGGTCAGAAAGTATCTCTAGTATTGTTCTTTGTCAGGTCGATCTTGATTCCTGGATGTGACTTGTTTTTAGTTAAATACCAAAATGAGTGGTGTTTGGATCAACGATTACAAAGAAATTACGACTGATGAAGCTGAGAACATCTGTTATATTGCAGACAGAGTTAAATGCAATTATGACGTCATAAGGGAGGCACCTATGACGTCATCATTAACATATTTTATTCCCCATGGAGAGTTCTTTACAATGAGCCATGTCTCAATTTTTTCTATTCAGCACTTTTGGAGATATCGAGGTGCAAGGTTTTTTGGTTTTTCAAAGATGGCGGCTGAACCACGTGACCGATGACGTCATCATGAACATATTTTATTCCCCATGGAGAGTTCTTTACAAGGAGCCATGTCTCAATTTTTTCTATTCAGCACTTTTGGAGATATGGAGGTGCAAAGTTTTTCGGATTTTCCAAGCTGGCGGCAGAAGCACTTGACCGATGACGTCATCATTAACATGTTTTATTCCCCATGGAGAGTTCTTTACAATGAGCCATGTCTCAATTTTATCTGTTCAGCACTTTTGGAGATACAGTGGAACAAAGTTTTGCCGTTTTTCCAAGATGGCGGCCGACCACGTGACATATGACGTCATCATTAACATATTTTATTCCCCATGGAGAGTTCTTTACAATGAGCCATGTCTCAATTTTTTCATTTCAGCACTTTCGGAGATGTTGAGGTGCAAAGTTTTCCCATTTTTCCAAGATGGCGGCCGAACCACGTGACCGATGGCGTCATCATTAACATATTTTATTCCCCATGGAGAGTTCTTTACAATGAGCCATGTCTCAATTTTTTCTGTTCAGCACTTTTGGAGATTTTGTGGTGCAAAGTTTTGCCGTTTTTCCAAGATGGCGGCCGACCACGTGACTGATGACGTCATCATTAACATATTTTATTCCCCATGGAGAGTTCTTTACAATGAGCCATGTCTCAATTATTCTGTTCAGCACTTTTGGAGATATAGTGGTGCAAAGTTTTGCCGTTTTTCCAAGATGGCGGCCGACCACGTGACATATGACGTCATCATTAACATATTTTATTCCCCATGGAGAGTTCTTTCCAATGAGCCATGTCTCAATTTTTTCTGTTCAGCACTTTTGGAGATATAGTGGCGCAACGATTTGCCGTTTTTCCAAGATGGCGACCGAACCACGTGACTGATGACGTCATCATTTACATATTTTATTCCCCATGGAGAGTTCTTTACAATGAGCCATGTCTCAATTTTTTCTGTTCAGCACTTTTGGAGATATAGTGGTGCAAATTTTTGCCGTTTTTCCAAGATGGCGGCCGACCACGTGACATATGACGTCATCATTAACATATTTTATTCCCCATGGAGAGTTCTTTACAATGAGCCATGTCTCAATTTTTTCTGTTCAGTACTTTCGGAGATATAGAGGTGCAAATTTATTCGGTTTATCCAAGATGGCGGCCGAACCACGTCACTGATGACGTCATCATTGAGGCACAGTATATTAGAGGGCAAGACCATTATGTGTGCAAAGTTTGGCGATTCTCCGTGCAACGGTGTAGACGCAGTGCTGCAAACAGACAAACAGACAGACAAACAGACAGACAAACAGACAGACAGACAAACAAACGAACAGATCAACATACTTGCCGGAAAATTTTTCCGGCAAGTAACAAACAGACAGACAAACAAACGAACAGATCAACATACTTGCCGGAATCCTTTCCGGCAAGTAACAAACGAACAGATCAACATACTTGCCGTAATTTTTCCGGCAAGTAACAAACGAACAGATCAACATACTTGCTGGAATCTTTTCCGGCAAGTAACAAACAGACAAACAGACAGACAGACAGATGAAAAATCGGTCAGAGACCGAGGACTTGCCGGAATGTACTTTTTTATCGGCCATTTAGGACAAATA